>NC_060885.1:8853631-8986131 GCF_014805685.1 Silurus meridionalis | reverse complement strand
TTAAACAATAAATCTCCCCGACCTCATTATATTAACCCCTGAGTTACACATGCCCACCATGGCCACATAAACTGCCTACACCTTTCAGTTGTCCTTCTGAGGAACTATGAAAAGTTCCACAAGAACCTACAGCAGGGTTTCCTTTTTGCAAGGATAAAATATTAAATGAGTTTTTTTGTTTTTTTTTACAAAGTTGCACAGTTTATTGTACAATGATAATTTTACTGTGTATATATCAGATGTTTTATTTTCAGTGTTATTTCTAATGTCTATAATAGTTTATGCATGGGGATACAGGCCCTCCTATTGGCCTACATGTATTTATTTGTTTTGTAAAAAAGAAAAATGTTGAAAAAAAAGAAGAAGAAGAAGAAGAAAAATGAAACAATATTTTTATTAAAATACACTTATTTCTATGTTTTTGTCACTTTTTTCCACACAATGCATTTAAATTGATAATAAATTCGTCACAAACCCACTCTTTGTTGGTGTTTTTTTTATATTGGAAATCATTATTATTATTATTATTTTATTATTATTATTAGTATTATTATTATTATTGTTATTATGATTATGTTAGAGCAGCACGATTGTTGTATGTGTAAAATAAAAAAACGCCTATCTCAGTATTTGTTCTGTAGTGTTTTATATATATATATATATATATATATATATATATATATATATATATATATATATATATATATATATTAATAGAAAATAATGTAAAAACGCTGTTGGTCTGTTTTTCCATGAAGTAAGGAAATTAACAACAGCTTCACTTCACTGATTGTTGAAATGAATAATTCATAAACAAATATAAATTTTAAAAAAAGATCACGTTTAGAGACGTCGCTTATAAATAAATTGTAATGATCCACGTTTATGCATAAAAAGTGATAAAATATATACTAATGAAACAAACTATTAAACTAAACATTTATTTATTATTTTATTTATTCATATATTTATTTGTAATTATATTTTAAAACAGAAATTGCTGTTTTAGAATGTGTTAGAGGTTACATATTACAGGTCGCTCAATCATATAAAATTACTAAAACATTTATAAATGCAATCTAGGATTATAAATATAAATGTTAATTAATGTCTTAAAATACTTTAAAGCCAGTAAATGAATATTCATTATCAGTTGTTTTATAAAACAATTGTATTTTTTAACACATCACTTCTATAATAATTATTTTAAAAATGCACATCATCACTATAGGAAACAAAAATGCAGAAAAATTTTTAATTTCTCATTCTGAATAGGGGGTCTAGAGGCAGAATTGTATAAATATATATGTTGTTTTGACTCATTCATTTCCGGTGTAAATCTCGTGTGTGCATTTCATTTTGTGGATTTTGCTGCTCTGAGGGTCGCTCGCGTGAACGTGGGCTTGCGCGTGTGCAGCGTGCGCGCGCGCGCTTCCCCGCCCTTCGCGATAATAGGCCACTGAGCTGAGGGATTCCCGCGACCAATAGACGTAAGAAGGAGAAACCACGCACTTCCGGTCCGGGGAGTAACGGCGGCGCGCGTCTGCGAGTCCGCTAGTCGTTTTGCGGAGCGATGATGCTCGCGGCGGGGACGGGGGTCTGGGTTTGAAGCCGCGCGGAGACACCGTGGACACGCAAAAAAAGAAAAATATTCATTAATAAAACCATGAGCAAGGAAGAGCCGCCGCGTCGGGCCGCTTCCTTTAAATTCACCATCGACAGCATTCTCAACCTGAAGCCGAGCGCGCGCGTCTTCGACGGATGTCACCCGAAGGCGACGCGCGCCCCAGCACGCGCAGACGCTCTTTCTCTCCAGAGCGAGGACTCGCTTAAAGGTAAAAACCGAACAAAACACCTAACAATTTATTTGTTTGTTTCTTTATTTTTTGCGTCACTTTTTCATTTCCCTAAACTCTAACCAATCTGCTTTCCAATCTATTTCCAGAAGACGCGCGCGCAGACCTGACCCCCGGGCGCGAGGACGAATCCTTCCCGAGCGTGTTGGCTGGTGGTGGAGGCGCGGACGCACGTGAAAACAGCGGCAGCAGCGACCGGGGAACGCGCGCGGCGGCGAAAAAGAAAACGCGCACCATCTTCTCCAAGCGCCAGATCTTCCAGCTGGAGTCCACGTTCGACGCCAAGCGCTACTTGAGCAGCGCGGAGAGAGCCTGCCTGGCCAGCTCGCTGCAGCTCACCGAGACTCAGGTGAAAATCTGGTTCCAGAACCGGCGGAATAAATTAAAACGGCAGCTGCTGTCGAGCGAAATGGACGGAGCGACCGCCGAGTTCGGCGACGCCGCCAAGAGCGCGGCGCTTCCGCTTTTCTACAAAGAGAGCGCTTTATTCGGACGGTGTTTATTACCGACTCCGCTGCCGCTCGTGTATCCCGGAAGCAGCGCGCCTTACTTGTGTTTCTCAAACACCAACAAATACTTCGGGCTTTTCGAAGGAGATGTCTGACTTTGTCAAAAGGTTACTATCATCTATTTTTTTAATATGCTATAAAGCAAAAAATTATTGAAACACCCATATTTTTTGTTTGTTTGGTTTTTTCAGCCTAAACCTACAAGTATTAATTTGTATCTTGACCTGTATTTGCTGTTGTCGTTTGGTTATGTTTATTTTCTGCAGTGAAAGTTGAGAGATTATAATATCGGCTTTCAGGGACCTGTTTCTTTCTATGCAAAGCTGAAACGCTGATGTTATTTATTGATAAGTATTTTGATATAGTCACCTAATACATTTTATGCTCTTATGACGTCATAACTAGCAGCATCCATATCAGCAACAGTGCCAATCACATCCACAGAACAATAATACAAACGTTTACACTTATTATTATTATTCATTATTAATTATTATTATTATTATTATTATTATTATTATTATTATTATTAATACTATTACATCTTCACCAAAGAATCAACGGCTACACGTGTTTTTTATTTTTATAACCTCCTACATAGGCCTACATCCCAAACAAGCTTAATTCAACCCATTTAAAATGAATGTAAATGCTATTCATCTTTGTTATTGTTTTACTGCATGTTTATTTTTATCATCTTAATTTTCTTTTGGTGTAACATGGCCAAGTAGCTTACATTTAGGGCTTTTCACGCCTTTTGTTTTTTTTATTACATTTCCTGTTTTACACTTACTTCTCAAGCAATTCTATTTATAGGTTATATCTAGTAGCACACAGCAAATCCCCAGTGATGTCTGAATGAACTTACAGCAATTACACTGCTGACTTAACTCGCTCAAGTGTGTACTTGTGTATATCATTGTTTTACATAAACACTATAGAGTTAAATATGACCAGAAAAGACTGTTCATTGTGTGTTAATTCAGATCTAGGGGGATTTGTTACATAAAGGTTGTATTTGAAAGCCGTCTCTGGCAGGCGATGGTGTTTGGATTGATGTGGAATCTACTTAATCCTATTTCAACCTGGATAATATCGATTAAACACGAGTGGGCTTTTACAGTAAAGCGCGCTTGTGGAAAAAAACACCTGAAATGTGCATGTTTTTACATTTTTGTTCACGATTAAATGGGATGAAACTGAAAAGAAAAAAACGCAGAAATCTTTCCCATGTAGATTCAATCATTTTAAAGAGCAGTCCTGTAAGTCAAATAAAACGTTTTAACTAAATTAACAAATGAACGATTATAATATCAAACAATAAGGAATACAGAATCATTGTGGTTGTCTAGGGTTCACTACAGCTCAACAATTATTGTTATAAAGTGTAAGGCAACACAACACATGCAAGAAATGAAAGACACTAGAAGTGTTTTTAACAGCACGGGTAGCAATAATAAGTCAGTGTGAATTTTGGCAGGGTTAAACATGCAAAAGTGTCAATCGCTCAGAAGCAACATGCAGCAAAAGGCACTGGAATAGATGTGTAACTTTAATGACTGTACATCAATACCATCTGAATTAAGAGTGAATCTAAAATATTGTTTGTGCAAACATTACACTAATTCAAATATAGAAATGACCAGCTTCTCTATAGCAGTTATTGGTTAAAAACATATAAACAAAAAGATAAACTGTTCTCACACACGGAATCATTTACACAAGAGGATTTATCCTGTTTTAAGCCAAATGTTGTATGTAGTAAATTGTAGGCACTTTTTTTCTCCGCAAGAGTAAAGAAAGCAAAAAGTACGATCGATCAGGAAATTTTTCGATATAGAATCTGTAAACTTTTAAATAAATGCCATTGTATGTGTTTTAAATAAGTAGACACGACTGTCATAGAAGTATCTCATTTTGGAGATCCACACCTCTGTACTTTTGTTAATACAGTACGATATTGTTGAATAAAATTGATACGATTGCTTGTAAATCTTTGTTTTCTGCATAAGTTGCATGAAAGAAGTGGCATGAGCTAATATTAAGGAAAAGCTTTCCTGCAGTAAAATCAGAGACTGTAAGAGTCATCATAATGTATAGAAGCCGCCATTGAAAAATACATCAAATCATAATTTAGACATAAGGAAATCATTTTGTTAAACATCGAATGCATACAAGGTTCACATTTACGTTCAGCAGATGCTCTCAACTGACAAACGGAAGGCCTCTTCTGTGACTCAAGTTATTTATGTCCTAATATTTACAGTCCTGTGATCTAAATGTAATCCTAGAGCAGTGACCAGTAAACACACAGAAGGCATTGGGAAAATGAACTAATGGTGTGGCCTTTAGTGCTACATTCCTTAACTTTAAGCAAGGGAGAAGTGAAGCCACTTGAACAAACCAAGTACTGTATTAGATGTGAGAACGTTTTCTCAGTACTTTACTGAAGTTGACAGCTTGACACTAATGTGAGATTCATTACCAAGTGTGTGTATTACACTATGTTCTGTCAGCTAAGAAGCAAAGTTTTAAGAACACATCAGACGGAAGTCATTTTATTCAAAGAAATGTTTATAAAAAATGTAAAAATAATTATTTTTATAAAAAAATTTTTAAATGTTTATTAACACTACAAATGTAATTTAAATGTAATGAAAATAAATTAAATTGAAAATAAACTTTATTTGAAAAAAAATAAATTATAAAGACACTATGCAAGTTTTACACATGTATTTACACAATCACAAAACTACTCCTGGTGTAATCATTTGAAGTTTGAGACGGCAATAATTTGTCATCAATACAATCAGGATAACACACAGAAGCCCAACACTCTTCGGTTAAGAAAAATGAAAGATTGCTTCATTTTGTGGTTTATCATGGCTAATGGTGCTATTAAATCATATGAATTAGTCTCCTGATACTGGAGGTTGTCTGAAATATCTTTAGAAGCTTTGCGTGAATACTTTCAAAACACTTACTATGGTTTGACTGTGTATAGTATTATTACACACATATATTCTTCAGGCAAGTTAACATTTTTACTACAATCCAGCACTGAATTCATAAATTAATTAAGAGTTAATGTAAAGAGGCAAAATGACTATCAAATATTTGACCATCAGTATGTTTATATTTCTCATACAGAGCAATTGTTAATAAAAATATAATTAAGTTGCCCTTAACTTTTGCTTAATTCCTTATAAAAAATTATAATATATAATTATTTAAATACCAGTAGTTTGGGAGGAAAATAAGGAGTTTTTTATTGTTTTTGCACATTCGTAACAAATTTATATTTTAAAACTGATCATTTTAATGAAATTGGAAATGCTGTGGTTGCTATGATTGGTCAAATATGATTAGATTTCTACACCTCCTTCCTTCCAGACACCAGGAGTTTGTGTTTTAAAGGTTGTGAATTAATGACACCTGAACCGTCCTTGGGCCAAATAAATTCATAAATCAGCACCTTTCACATTTCTCCTGAGATATACCCTCAGGATCTCAGGATATCTCTCACTGTACATAATTTTGCAACTGTATATATCAACGTGGTACTTATATCTTTAATCCTCTGTATGACAAAGAGAAAAAACACTTGGCATTTATGTCATTTTTTTATAGTTTTGGATAAAAGATAAAACAATAAATTGGCTAATTGAAATGAACTACATTAGGAATGACCTTTATGTCAATAATTATCTGATTACATTTTTTATTTTTTTTGTAACTGTAAATAATAAAATAATAAAACATATCGCTAAATATGTATAATGATTTTGTCCCAAAACACGTTTAAATTTATCTGTCAACACTGTCATTAGGTTTAAGTTAAAAGTGTTTATAGGCTACTTGTTATTTTAGAAATAGAAGAAAAGTTTTGGAATAAATATATTAAATTCACCTGAAAATTCAAACGGGTTAGTAATTATTCTTACTAAATAAAAAATAATAAAAAACATATTGGACGGTAACAAATTGCAGACGTCTGGCTATTCTTTATGGGCATGTGAAGGTCCTGGGGCTTGAGAATCATGGATTGAATAGACTTCATATTTATGGGCATGGATCATGGAAACATTACTCATCCTGTACAAAAAACCAGACTACAGTTGTGATGTCGTCCCGCCTCTCAGATTGAGTTTCGGACAGTTTAGACAATGTGAGACAGAGATTTTGATTTTGGTGCTGCGGTCTAGGACTGATCGCTGATCCTCCATATTGCATTTCTCACAGGCTTCCATCTATCTCTGCAGTACATCCCATTAATGCATGCGATCTGTTAATGGTGCGGTGTAGTGTGTGTCTACGCGTGTGCGAGGGGGGGGACAGCAGACTTCCTGTCTCTGCGAGAGAGCGACGTTTGAAAACAGAGAGAACACCTTCTGTCGCCCTGCACTTTGCTCTGAAACCACAAGGTTCAAATGACCCTGCGGCCTCTTGCGGCCCTGTGCACCACACCAACTCACACCCACACTGTGTCTGAGAAAACGGAAAAGTCCGGCAAAAGCCATTAGAAACAGAGACTGATCAAAGAGGCCACAACGTAAACATGCCATATGTACTAGTCTGTGGGTATCGATGACTAAAGGAGCTGTACCGATGTCCTCATACCGCCCCATTGATTGATTGCACTGTTAGTCAAAGAATTAATGACAGTTTCAGGTTACATACGTCACGCTCTGCTGCTCAACCAATGTCTCCAGATTCGTACCAGCCTCCCACTCTCTCAGCACCATCCAATACTGAAAAATTGACGGACATTTTATGGGCATGCTTTCAATTATAGGTTATGAACGTTCCTTTTTTAACTGGGGGGCTTTCAGACACACCCAACACACCGATAAAAAAACTTTGAAACTGTGTCTGTAATGTAGACTTATTTATTATGAAAAGCAGAAGAAAAAAAATTACTTGAAAATACTACAAGATCACAACTTGAACAGTTTTCTATTATACAAAAAGAAACTTGGCAGAATGGGTAATATTCCCAAAACTCAAAAATGTCTATGTGAATAAGCACATGCAGAAGTGTGTGAGGGCGTGCAAGTGAATGTGCCAGGGTGTTTGGGTGCTGGAGATAGCATCTCCTAAAGTGGCCTCCCGCCAGCCACTAGAGACTCTCGAGTTTCCAAGGGCTTGGCTCACGAATGCCTGGCGACGGCAGCCCGTATTACCCACGAGCATCTGAGGCAGACATGCCGTCTGCATGATTGACAGCTGATCCAGAGAGGGTTGGGGCCAACCGATTAGTGAGAATTATCCAGTCATAATTCAGGCGAGGCTTCAGAGAAGATGGGGTGTTTTCAACATTGGTCGGGAAATAATACAGAAATCCTTAAACCATTAAGCTAGATATTAAATATATTAATGACCATAGTTGTTATGATAGCTCCAGCATGGAATCTCTAAACCACTGAGTAATGAGACTCATAGGCCAAACCATGATTGCAGAAAACTGCAGCCAATTATATAAGAAATAACACAATCCATGATCTCAAGATTGCAACATTTTATCTGGCGTTTAGGTCTAAAATCATTTTAACTACATTGCTGGTGGATACTTTTTACCATTGTGGTGTTACATTTGCAGTTTGCTATAATATCTGAATAAAAATGCTTCAAATGTACAGACAAGCTTATAATATTCTATCTGGCATCAAATCATCATTCAGTATGAATGCAACAGAAGCAGCCTCAGCCACTCAATATCCATGTTTTACTTAAACATCTATATATAAAAAGCAGACCTCTTGCCTGTTGATCTGGTGGAGAAAGTAGTATAAGCTGTATATGTGCTACATATGCTTTATGGGGTAAAGTATGTATAGTCTACTGTACTGACTGTGTTAAGATTGCCTGTGTTAGGCACACAGAGGAAAGTCTAATTTTGTGGCTAACATCTTTAAATATTAATGACATTATCTAGCTACATGCAAAGTGTTTAATAAACTGAAGGTTCCAGTGTAACTGGGGATTGAAGGTCAGGTAACAGATGTGTAAGAAATGGTTTAGTGGTTGCATGGAAACATGTGTTATGCTTTAATACAGTTAAACATTTTACACTTAAATTTAGTGTTTGGAGTCTACTTCAATGTAATATCATTTATTATATAGCCCAGAAAAGTCATGTAAACAAATTATACTTAAAAATATATATAGTCATAATGTGGTTTTAATAAGATTAAAATGTCTAAAGAGATTAACAGATTAGCTAGAAACAGAAGCAGATAGAACCTTAAAATAAATGTATATGATATTGCAGAATAATACAATTTATCCCTGCATTCAGATTTTTCTGAATTAAGATTCACTTTTAAACTTTCCAGCTATTTCCCATAGCTCCCATATTTAAAAAAAAATGTGTTTGGATTTTTTATTGTATAATGTTAAACCTTAATCTAAATATACCTTATAATTAAAAGCTTATTATTTCTATTTGTGTTGAGAGAAATTGACACAAATGCAAATTACGCATTTCTGCATGTTCAACCGATTTTACATCACTTTGGGAATTAAAGTGTATACGTCTATTGTATTTTGTCAATTACCACATTTAAAACCTTCAGGTTAGGGCAACAAGGATCTAACATGAATTGACATAATATTTTGTGATGTCTGTTTAGTTACTAAAAAAATAAGAAATTGACAAATTCCCCGAAAAATCTGAATATAGAAAATAAATAATCCATCATTTTAGAACAGCATCATAATATTACATAAAGAGATGCATATATTGTTTTATGATCTCTTTTGCAATACTATTTCAATTTTTTTTCCATATTTGTACCATCATCATTTTTGTCAGATTTATAGTCATCATAGAGTTCAACTAGATTACATCTCAGCTAGAATCTCAAACTAAACAACTTGTTCTCCACACCTTGTCACAGCTCATCATTGAATCCTGCTCACTGAGCTTAAACTCTGCATGCTGCACACATCTACACACATACGCATGTGTGTGTGTATGTGTGTGTGTGTGTGTGTGTGTCTGTGTCCATGTCTGTGTGTGTGTCAGCAAGAGTATGGACAGAGATTCTCCTTCAGTTGAGCTTGACATCGTTAATCACAGTTTTGGGTCAAGTAGACTCTGCTGGGGGTGGCTGTGTACAAGTACATCTGTTCAAAAGGGGGCTACTGAGAGTGTGCGAGAGAAAGAGAGAGAGAGAGAGAGAGAGAGAGAGAGAGAGAGGAGAGGGAGAGGAGAGGAGAGTATTGTTCTGCATGATTAAATAGAGGCCCATAGAGCTGGGGGCCATCCATTAGTTTGACCTCTTGATCTTTCTCAGAGGTTGTTGTTATTGGCAACCTGACAGGCACAGCCAGAAAACGCTGAAGATTCAGAACTGACAATGAAAAACAGGAACAGTCATTCTAACTAGCAAGAAAGTGCAGAGTCATTGTTCTTCATACCATCCTATTTCCTAGACTGGAATGAATGGGTTTGTGCAGTATTTGATGACGATGTTTTATTTCATTTACCCTTATGAGGTACATGTTTTTAGCCTGGGTTAATAATATGCTTGAACAATTGAACATGAATTTATATAAAAGTCAGCGTTACATTAAAATGCAAAAGTGTATGCGAAGCTGTATTATTTTTGTTTAATGCTAGATTTTTTTCACTCAAACCATGTGTCTACAAAAAAACTCATACAACAAACTCATAAAAACAAATATTAAGATTCTTATTTTCAGGTAACAGGTAACAGGTGAGCTGGCCATTTTTATGACAGATGAATTTTACATTAAATCTCAGTTCAACTGTAAGTCAAATAAGTATTAAATCACAATTGGAGTTATTATTAAATAAGGACACTACATTTTAGTGTGTTTTGTGTTTTACTCCTCATCAAATATTTACTTGCACTCAAATAAACTTTGCAACTCCTATCTATAAAATAAATGTGTGTAGAAAGTTAGGTTTGAGCAACTGAAGGATGATTGCTGGAGCTGCTTTGTTTCCTGACAGAAAATTGACTTCTATTGTCAGAAACGCCTGAGGAGTGAGAAAACGTGCGCTGCATGCATATGTGTGTAAACAGAGGACATTTGGGGTCTAAAGTAGGGAGGATACCACTTTGGCCTCAGGGTAAGATCATTAATGGCAATCGCAAAGAGCCCCAGATGTCAGTGTTTCAGGAGAGAGGGAATATGGCTCTCATGAAACAGAAAGAAAAACTTCATTTATTTTTTGTAAACATTTATATTAGATGTTAAAATGAACTCTTTATTGGTTTTCACTGTGGAGCAATGAGGTTCAGTTTAAAAATCTGAATTCCTTTGTACATGTTATTCAAGTAAGTGTTCATGCAAATGTGTAACTATGACTGATCTGATGTCTTGTGTCAATATTTGTTATAGTTGTGCTCTTTTAACTGTAGCTAATTAGACATGATCTCTACTAGACAGGATCCTTAGAACTTTTAAATTTTTTTTTTTCACACATTTTACACATGTTCATAAACACCAGATAATTTACATGTCATGCGTGTTTTAATTTCCACATGATTGTCACGCAATTTATTTGTTTTCACATGTAGAGCATGTGCTTCCATTTTGCAGATGTGATTTTCTCTTTTTTTACATGATCATATTGCTCGCATGGTAAATATAGCAAATATAAAATAATCATACAATTGATCATTAAGGGCTCATTTTAAATGAAAGTTTCAGAAAACATCAAAATATTTTGGTATTGAATGCTGTTGAATTGTTGCAAATTGTCTGAAAAGCAGCTCCACCAAAATCTAAGCAAATTGCCCTAAAGTAAACCAAATAAAAAATAAAATCAAATAAAATCAGATACTTATCATAATATGTATAGGTGTGTGAGTGTATGTGAGATCACACACATCCCTGAAGTGCCCAGTGGTCCAGAGGGACATTTGTAACAAGAACTCAATGACACAGCACATTACAATGGCAACAACATCCTATTCGTTAGGATGAGCAACTGGAGAAGAGAACATGGCTCCTCAATACCCCCTAAAGAGTCTCAAATAACTTATTGATCTACTAATTTAGTCGACTTCTGTGGTCGGGGCAAGGCATGGTGCTTAAGGAAATTGAATGGGGGTTAAGGGACAACAAGGAGCTTCTGGGCATGGGACTGGAATGAAAGCGTGAGAGAGGAGCTGTGTGTATGAAAGAGAGAATGTGTGTGTATTTCACAGAAACAGCAGATATGCAGTACTTTCATGAAAAGTGGTTGATGGACATAAAGAATTGATGAGATTGTGTCTAGCTCGCCATGCCAACACATCAGCTTTCACTTCAGCCTGATTCAGCAAGCTTATAATAGTAAAATATGAAACTTTCAGGCTCCATTGAGCTCTCACACACACACACACACACACACACACACACACACACACACACACACACACACACAGTTTGTTCTCTGACCTATCACACTGCTGATGTCCACTGGCCATTTAAAACTGTGTGACAGAAAAGACTAAATCAATGATTCAGACATGGAGGTGCTGAAACCTGAGACTAATGGGGAATGAATTAGAGTGACCAGGGGTATCTGTATGCAGGGTGTGTGTGTGTGTGTGTGTGTGTGTGTGTGTGTGTGTGTGTGTGTGTGTGTGTGTGTGTGTGTGTATTTGGGGGTAGGAGGATGTTAAAAGGGTAAGACAAAGAGAGCTGAAACATATCTGGATGAGAAAAAAAGACACCTAGTAGTTCATACTTAATAGATGTCTATTGACAAAGCAAGATCATTGAGTGACTACCTGATATTATACCTCATTGCTGTTGAAGTCTCAGTTGTAATTGTTCAGAAGGTGTTGAAGGTGAACAATTTGCTTACATTGACTTGTATTGGCAGTGATTAAGTACATTGGTTTCTATTTTGTCAAAAAAACAAACAAACATGATTTATACTATGGAAATGTTTATTTAACTTTCAAGGAAGGAGTCTACAGTGTTAACATGTAACACGGGAAAATGTTCAGGACAGGAAACTATTGCATCCCAAGCCGTCCTTTTTATTCATTAAGATTTTGCAAGAATGCAAAAAAATTAAGGCACATGACATAGTGACTATTTTTTGTTTACTAGTAAAGCAAAAAAAAAGTTAATGTACGTTTTGTTGCAAATAACTGTTGTATAAGAGGAATAAAACAATTCACCTTTAAAGGACATTATCATTACTTTTGGGTGGTAGTGACTCCATTTTGTATTGGACCACATAACACCACCACCATTATTTTTGATGGTGAGAAAGAAAGAAAGAAAGAAAGAAAGAAAGAAAGAAAGAAAGAAAGAAAGAAAGAAAGAAAGAAAGAAAGAAAGAAAGAAAGAAAGAATTGTTGTTATACTTGTTACACATTCTTTACAGTACATTGAAAATATTTCTTTGTATATCCCAGTGCTGTAGGAAGCTGTGGTCAGGCATATTACAGCATCTCTGGAGCACAGAGGGTTAAGGGCCTTGCTTGAGAACCCCCAGAAGTTGCAGCTTGGCTATACTTGGACTTAAACCCCAACCTTCTTATCAGTAACCCAGAGCCTTAACCACTGAGCTACCAAGGATGGGGTCCCTTTTGAGTCTGGTTCCACTCAAAGTTACTTCCTTATGACATCTCACGGACATTTTTCCTTTCCACTGGCTTGCTCATCAGGGATAAATGTAAAATTATTAGGAACAAACTTGTAGGCACTAAACTTTTACATTCTAAATGTATATAAATAAAAAGCAGTATATAAATACAACTGAATTGAATATATTCCTAAAACAATGCATACAAAGTATAGGTAGATAAACACCTCTGATATGTAATTTTTTGTACATTCTGTGAAGATCTTTGCATTGATATTAGTCTTATCTTTTTCTCTTTTATTTCTTTCTCTCTAATACTATATATCCTCTGACCTTTCAATCCATGCCCTCTTATCTCTTATCCTTCTACTCTTTCCTCCAGCTCCCTTTCACCCTCTTTTAATTGATCAATAATCTGCTTTTAGTAGCACATTATCGCTTACATTAACACAGAGTGAATGTGTGTGTGTGTGTGTGTGTGTGTGTGTGTGTGTGTGTGTGTGTGTGTGTGTGTGTGTGTGTGTGCGTGGCATGAATTTAACCAAAGACCTAAGGCCCCATAATATGGCAAACAATAAACAAGCCTATAGAGTGGTATATATACTATTTTATAATACTTATATATGATTAAAGAGGCATTGAACACAGTCTGCAAGTGAAATAAAATGCACTCTTTGTCAATTTTTTTTCCAGGTAAAATCTTTAAAAGTAGTAAGTATTTGTGCTACACTTTACCCTTTATCTGTGAGCGTTCTCCAGTTCTGATGAATGGTGTGAAACATAAAAACACTTGGGTGATTTACACACATGGCATTATGAGACGTGTTACCAAGGCCTAAAGGTGTGAATTGGTGTCAAACCACCAGAGCAAACGTGCCAGGACAGTATTGAAAGTAGGTCATAGGTGGTCTCGCAAACTTCCCCTTTTGTTCAGACATGAATGTAGAATTTCATGTAATGTGGTACTGTACATTTACAAGCACACAATATTCTTACTATTATTTGCTTTTATCAGTTTCCAGTAGTGGTACTTATTCAGAAATTCAGAAGAAGAATACAATATCATAAGATGACAATACATTTACATTTACATTTGCGGGCATTTAGCAGACGCCCTTATCCAGAGCGACGTACAAAAGTGCTTTAAATCTCTAGTAATGAATAAATCTACACTGGTACGCAAGATTACAAACTTAATATAAATATAACTCGAATTCTACAAACTTGGAAAGTGCTAATTTAGGTATTTCAGGAAGAGGTAGGTCTTCAGTCGTCGTTTGAAGATAATCAGGGACTCCGCTGTACGGACATCTAGGGGAAGTTCATTCCACCACCTCGGTGCCAGAACAGAGAAGAGCCTTGGAATGTACTTACCTCTCAGTCTGAAAAAAGGTGGTACCAGTCGAGCAGTGCTGGAGGATCTCAGACAGCGTGGTGCAGTGCGAGATGTGATGAGGTCACTGAGGTAAGATGGTGCTGGTCCATTTTTGGCCTTGTAGGCAAGCATCAGTGTTTTGAATCTGATACATGCAGCTACTGGAAGCCAGTGAAGGGAGCGCAGCAGTGGGGTGGTGTGGGAGAACTTAGGCTGATTGAACACTAGTCGTGCAGCTGCTTTTTGGATCATTGCAGTGGACGAATATCGTTCAGGGGAAGACCTGCCAGCAGAGAGTTGCAGTAGTCAAGTCTTGAAATGACAAGAGACTGAACAAGCACCTTCGGATGTTATAGAGAAGAAATTGACAAGAACATGCAACATTAGCGACATGTGGGAAAAAAGACAGTTCATTGTCCATAGTTACCCCAAGGTTATGAGCAGTGGCTGAAGGGGAGAGCAGACAGTCATGAAGTGTTATTTGGAGATCTTGACCTGGAGATGAATCACCTGGGATGACCAGCAGTTCTGTTTTGCTGGGGTTGAGTTTTAGTTGGTGAGCACTCATCCATAAAGATAT
The DNA here is from genome assembly GCF_014805685.1 of Silurus meridionalis. Lineage (NCBI taxonomy): Eukaryota > Metazoa > Chordata > Actinopteri > Siluriformes > Siluridae > Silurus > Silurus meridionalis. The sequence goes on along the minus strand of NC_060885.1, from coordinate 8,971,250 downwards.
GTCTGACAAGCATGCTGAGATCCGAGCGGAAGCTGTGGTATCTGATGGAGGGAAAGAAAAGATGAGTTGAGTGTCATCTGCATAGCAGTGATAAGAAAACCCATGTGAGGATATGACAATAAACACTAGAAGCGTCCGTTATACAAGGTTTATACAAAGATCTACCCATGCATGCAAACCTTGATCCTGGTGGCAGAAAAACCACTAGTCTCAGAGGGTATCATTACAAATATGACAAGCAAATAAATAAATAGGTAAACAGGTAAACAAGCTTTTGCTTCTTTTTCCATTGGTTTATAATTTTTCTTGGTGTGACTAGTGCTTTAAAGCATATTAGCATACTAAATACTGTATTTCCCGGACTATAAGCCGCTACTTTTTTCCTACGCTTTGAAACCCGTGGCTTAAACAATGAAGTGGCTAATATATGGATTTTTCCTGGGTTTTTCCCGGTTTCACAAGATTCAAGCCGCCAAAAAACTGAGCCTCATAACATAAGACCAATAAAATTGGGAACGGGCTCAGGTGAACCGAAGAAATTCTTTATATCAAATCGGGTGCGCTCCCACTGATTCGGAAATTGTTGTGAAAGGAAGGAGGAAGACAGTGAACAATGAGTTTCTTGGTAGTGAACAATGACTTTCTTGGACTGTTTAGATACAAGCCATGTAACAGACACTGTCTTTTGTTAAAGCCTGTGTAAAGCTCATTGGTTTCAGTGTAGACACCTGCGGCTTATAGACAGGTGCGGCGTATTTATGTTCCGAATAAAAATCTTTGTCAAATTTAGTGGGTGCGGCTTATATTTGGGTCGCTTAATAGTCCGGAAATTACGGTAAATGAAACAGAACTTTTAATTAAGGTGCTACATACCTAAACCAAATGCACAAACGAGATATATAAATTGACAGCACTGTATTTTATGCTAATTTTATGGAGGACCACAATTTACATTTGGCATAGACTCATTTGGCAATGTGTTTTTTCAAGTGACAAGTAAAATCTTGTTCATCCTACAAGATTGTGTTCAGAGGAACCAAAACTGGTTCTCAAAAGCTGTGAATAAAACGATTTAACTGCACGTGTGTGTGTTTAGATGAATTATTGTTAAGATGTGGTTTTGCTGCTACTTAGAGAGAAAAAATATCAAATCAGTTATCACTTAAGCAATACTAAGATTTATTTTATTGTTTAACATAATTTTTATTTAATTTCATTGACTGTAGTGCGTGCTGATGTAGATGTAATATTGAAAGCAAAGGTGTGTATGTGGTAAAGGTGACCTAAAATCCAGAGCTGTGATGAGAAGCAGAAAGGTTTTAGACACAACAAGCACAGATTTACAAACACAATCATGGTACCCTAAAATCGGCGAAATTCGGCTAGCATTCAGCAATCCTCAGAATTTCCCCATCTACTGCAAATTTAGGATTAATCATGAAATCCTCAAGTCCATGGTCACCACAGTTCCAGAAGCCCTTAAAAGTCCTAATAAAAAGTGCTCAAAGATTCTCTGAACTTTTCTAAAAGTATTTTACATTGAGCTTTCCACTAAGGATTTTATCCACAGAGGATCAGTATGTCTGAGGGCTTATATTACAACCAAACACGAGGCACACCTGATACTTGATTTGAGAACAAATTGAACCAATTTAGCATGTGAAATCAGGTGTGGTGTTTTGTTAACACGACAGCCACAATTAAGATTTTAAGCACAATAATAATTTAACACTTTCTCTTTTGTAGGTTAATCTTAATTAATGGTCAATTTGATGCACTTACAATCAGTTCGACTGTACAAGTTAAAATGTACAAATATTAATACTACACCTGGGCACAATGTAAAGTTGAGGCCTACAATAAATATACTCACAAATGTACGTTTCAGCTTTGTGACCCTAAGATTTAACCAAACCAAAGGGTGTGGTCCATACACAGCACTTTGTCAGCTACTGTGGCTGCCAATAAACACATACAAATGTCAAGTCAAGTCAAGTCAAGTATATTTCTATAGCGCTTTTCACAACAGACATTGCCTCAATGTCCACCAGAGCATAACAGTTTAACCAACCTCTGAAGTATGATGTAGGCCTGATATTAACTTTATTAATATAGTTTTGTCTCAAGCATTATAATCTGTGCTGGTTGGTTGCACTTGGACTACTTTTCGTCCAGAATTCACGTTTACGTTTACGGCATTTAGCAGACACTCTTATCCATAGCATAATACAAAAGTGCTTTGAGTATCTATTAATGAATACATCAAAACTGGCTTACTAGGTTACACACTTAAGATACTATCAGACTAAAACTTTGTTGACAGTAAAATAAGAAAATGCATTTGTTGGCTATAATTTGTTAATAATCAGATACAATAAATGGAATATCCCTAAAGATGCAGACTTATGAAAATCACAGCAAACAACAACATCTAATAATTATCCTCATCTAACCGAGTACCAGCTTTTTAAACGTGTCTATCAGTAAGTATAGTGACAGATTTAGAGCATCTCACTTCACTCCAATGGCCATTCCACTTCTGCTTGTCACTTTGTATCACAGCATCCTGTTGTGGCCCAAAGGCATCTTTCATTCAGCACTGCTTTAAGGTTCCTCTAATGGTGGGGAATAATTGCAGCTTGTCGGTATGCCCGTGATGATGGGAGGAAATAAATAAATAAGATGAATAAATAAAAGCACAAGGGCACAGCCGGTCAGACAGAGCATGTTCTGTGATGAATATAGATTGAGCAGCTGAAATATTGATGAGGTGTGCAGAGAAGTGGTCTGTTAAATGGTTCTGTTCTGAGTAGAGAGTTAAGACTAATCTGCTCCCCCCATGGCATATGAGACACTCCAATCCAGCCGTGATGTCATCAAAGTGCTGTAGACTCAGAACTGAATGTCTCATACAAAATTTGGACAGAAACACATGAAACTACAATTCTATGGAAAATAAGCAATATATAAACCTTGTATAGAAGCAACGGATGGAAGAGGTTTGCTTAAGAAAATGCAAGTCCATTATGCATTCATAAATTTCTCTTATTTCTATCCCATGCATTTATTCAGCTGTTTCAAACAAACAAATCTGCTTTGATATTAAGCATAAACAAACAGACAAATTAGGGAATAGTGTTATTATGTATTGGCACAACATAAAATTCAACTAATAAATGTCAGGTTTGGCTTTATTTTATGCTGACACCTTCTGACCTATAATGTTTTCATATTCTGTCTGCTATGTTTTAATCAATTAATAGATTAGTTTAATCACACAGTGCCTAGTTATTCACAATTTAATTTTAATGAGTAACAGTTTCTCCATCTCATTCTGTAATGCCTTTACCGTAGTTAGTTAACTGTTTCCATTATCTGTCTAGAAAAGCAGTTATGTAAGCTATAATTATTAGCTACTTCGAGTGCCCAAAATCTCCTCAAATGGTACTCATGAAGCAGGGCAGTATAAACCTCATTCCAGTGATGCCAACAGGCTGAGTTGTTCCTGTTTTGTGGTGGCTCAGGAGCCCAAAGAAGCCCAACATAAGCTCTATCAAGCCGAGCAAAATGTAAAACTGCATTTGAGTCCAAGAATGCAAAAGCAGCAAAGCCATATCATCACTGTGTCCAGTTTAAGCTACACTGGTTGGTTATTAAGCCTGCACTGGCTACAATGTCCTGCTTATGATCCTTGCTAATCACCTGAATCAGTAAAATCAATTAGCTGCGGGAAGCTTATGGATAAATGAATGTAAATAATGTAAATGTAAATAAAAAATAGAAATTGAACAAATGCAGCTTGCTAAGTATGTAATCATTGCATGCAACTTTAAAACTTTTCTGGGGTCATTTGCATCATGATTCAATGAAATCAGCACTTCTACAAATTAATCCTAACCACTAGACCACCGGGGAACCTATATTCAAATATACATATACTTACATATATTTAACTTTATGGCATTTGGTAGATGCTCTTATCTGGCACAACTTACAAATATTTTATTTATACACCTAAGCAGGAGAGGTTCAAGGACCTTGTTCAAGGGCATAAGCATTCAATATCTTAACTATTGAGATACCTCTTTCCTATTTTGCTTAATGTATACACATGAGTGGCTGAGTGCAAAGCACCTGTAATCATGTGTTGACATTCAGGGACTTCTAGGGAATGATTCTAGCAAGTACACACTTTTAACAAGAAAAACAACAGAACTAGGGGGGAGTTATTGAAGAAACAAAATGCTTTTAGCCATGTATTATTCAGTGCATTCAGTTGACCAAAATATACAATAGAGATCATGGATATCCCGGTGTGTTTCCAATGTGCAGTCCTAACTATAGAGCCACAACACCCCAATCTCTCTTTCTCTCTCTCTCTCTCTTCCTGAATTAATAATATGATCCATTACCACACACTGTGGGCATATCCTTAAACACCTTCAGAAGCACAAACACACTCCACCAGATACTTCTGAGAACTATCAAGTAGGAGAGTGTAAGAGCACCATGGTGTTACAAACACACTCCACCAAATACTTCTGAGAACTATCAAGTAGGAGAGTGTAAGAGCATCATGGTGTTGTAAGTGTGAAAGTGGGGGAGAAAAAGAAAGAGATAGATGTCAGCATGTAGGCACATGTAAACATTTCAATTGAGCTGCCTAATTTGATCTTTAGTATTTTTTTGTTGTTGATAGACAATTTTTCTAATCAAAAACATCACGGGACATTTTCTGCCTCAAAAAAACTTAAACTGACATCTGTACAAGGTGATTTCTAAAGGTTTTAAGAATAATACTGCTAACTGGTGCTACTCTGACCATGCACGTTACCACGTCTGCAATTTTATCATAGACATTAATTTAGAACAAAGAGAAAATGTGAAACTGCGTATAATCTGCCACAGAGATGTTCGATATGACATGCATTTTGACATATGACTTATCCAGATTTACAATTATCTTATTTATACTTATTTAACTAAGCAGTTAACGGCAGCTTGGTGGTGCTGATATTTGAACTCATCTTGTGATTAGAAGTCCAACGTCTGAACCACTGAGCTACCACTTCTACTACAAGTATATGTATTTTAATGGTAATGGTAATATTGTTTGGGATTCCCACCCCAGAAAAAAAAAACCAAACACATATGTACACCTTGGCTATGCTACACAGATTAACTTTGGTCTTGGGACCCCACAGTGAGAAACCACTGGTCTACATAAAACAAATTCAGTCCACAAATATGTCATAGGCATTCGGTAACCTTTGTTTACAGCTAGCTCTACTGTGATGAATATTCTAATCAGATGCATTTGCTTCCAGACTAACTTCAATGAGAATATTGATTGGTAAACTAGGTGACTTTTTAAAATTTAGTTTAAATTGAAAGAGAAGTGCAGCCACATGAACAGGAAACATGGGTGAAATGGGTTGAACAATGAATTTCTTAAAGTTGTTTGACATTAAAATGATTTCAACTCCTCAATTGGCTTAATTAGAGCTTATTATATGTTATTGAGTGTGAAAGAGCAAATTGCAAAGAGAATAAAAGAGTGAGAGAATGGCAGGAAAGATGAAAAGAGTAGGAGAGATTGAATGAGATGAGTGGGCCATGTTTGGCTTTAGAAGACTTTCACAGAGCAGCATGTATGTTGCATTTTGCATGACTCAAGAGCTTTACTGCTTTGGCCTGTCTTTTTCTCTCACATCATCAGCCTACCCACTGCATGCACCACTGCATCAGAGAGAGTGAGAGCAATTGTGTGTGTGTGTGTGTGTGTGTGTTGCTTTAGACAGACTGTGGAAACATCCAGTAGCAGCTCTACTCCACTTTGCAGAAAGAAACTTAGAATAAAGTAGAATAGAATAAAGTATAGATTAAATCCACTGTAATAATTTTATCAGAAGTTTAGGGTTATATACATAATCACATAAACACCAAAATATCAAAATCTAAAAAATGCTAAAAAATTCTACTGAGCCCACCTGGATCTTGTCAGAATGGTAAGCTGTTCATGGCATCTATACCATAAAATAATATTATTTTTACCATGTGTATAGAGAACTGCATCATAAACAGGTAAAACCCCTTAAATTAAACACTTTATTATAAAAACAATCTGAATCAGAAACAGATTAACACTTTCTTCCATGAGAAGTACAAGTAGATTATACTAGTATTTATTGTGTAATATGTTGTATAATAATAGACGTGTAATATCAATCAGACATACTCCCAGTAAGAATATGGTGTAGTAGTAATTGGACTAAAACACACTCCTGTTGAAATTACAAATATGGTGTAGTAATAATTGGACTAAAACACAGTGTGCAGCACTAATCTCACAAAAATACACACCAATATTGTGTAGTGCTAAATGTCCTCCTATCCTAAGAACATTGTGTAGTAATAACTAGACTACAACATGCTTAAATATGAAGTAAGAATATTGTGTATAATTAAACTTTTGTAATCAAACACATTCTCACAGTTACACCTAGTAAAGATTCAAGTCTTCTATGAAGAAGGGTTGAGAAGCACATAAATGGCTGCACCATATTCATTTGTGTGTGTGTGTGTGTGTGTGTGTGTGTGTGTGTGTGTGTGTGTGTGTGTGTGTGTGTGTCTGTGTGCGGACTTAATGCACTTTTAATGAGGCTGGCTTTGCTGCCTGAGGCAGAATAGCGACAAGGCCCATCTCCCTGTCTGACAGGGTGCAGAGTGAGCTATGAATTATTGCTCATTAAAGCAACGAATTACTTTCCTCCTCTCTCTGCAACATTTATTGGACAAAGGTGGAATTTCAGGCTAAAGATAACATGGCAGGTGAATAAAAAAAAAAAAAGAAGAATGAGAAAAAAAACACAAAGCAAGAGAAAGTAGGGTGTCAATAAAGAATGCTCTAAACTATTCATGTCATTGCCATACTAAGCTCTCAGTGGAATGTGACTCTTGGAGACATCCATCATATTTAACAGCAAAAACAAATGCTGAAAGGCAGATGCACTATTTACGACTTTTCTCACAAATTCTCAGTAACAATGGCAGCTTATCCAATTTATTGTCCAGTAATTTTAGCGATGAGTAAGGAAGTGTGCTGGATAAATATTGCATGTCCTACTTTAATTGAGTGGTTGATGTAGCTGATGCAGTTGATGCAGTGTGATATGTAGTGCTCAGAGGACTTTGGGGAGAAGAGACAGAAAAGAAAGGAGTAGAGATGATGAATTTCACCTTAAGGAGCCCACAAGGTGTTTTTAGCTACCATTGCTGTAAAAGCTTTCAAGCTGCCAGCCATGCTGTGAGACATGATCAATATTGCAGTAAAACACATATCTGAATGCACTTATTGCAACTCTTTTATCAGTCAAGTAAAGACTTTTGTATATAGTCTCAAAATCATAATCTTTCTATTTTCTGGCGTGTAATAAAATTTAGTTTTGGAGTAAATCACAGTGTCAGTGGCATTATGTATTAAAAAAAAATGGTGTAAAATTGTGACTAGTTTTAAAAACTTTTAAATGAGCATCTGATTCCCTTATTCGCAAAAGAAAAACCAAACCCACCTCAAATTACTTCAAAAAAATGTTGGCTTTGGATCAGACACCACGGGATGTTTTCCACTGATTTGTGTGTTCCACTGAAATGTTGCACTCAAACAAACATAGCAAGTTCAAGTTCAATAATGCAAGTTCATCACAAAGCACACACACTTGCAGCTATAGGAAAATCACAATCTACAAAACCTACCATTTTGTGGAATTCCACGAAAACTTGCTGATGGAAAATATTCTAAAACAAAACCCAAGCTCAGGCTCAAACCCCAGACTCTAGAGCTGTGATGTAATAACACTACCTGTTGCACCACTGTACCAACACATTAAACAATTGCATGTTTGAAATAAATTAATCTATAAAACAAAGTGTGTTTTTTCAATGTGGGGGTTCTTTTCTTATGGACTTGGAAATTTGGAATGATCATGTAATGGATCATGAATTTATTTAGTTATAGCAATCAACCTAAATATAGAGAATATCATCATTGTTTTAACAAAAACTTCACTTACTTCCTATTGACACTTCTACAGTTGTAAAAGTACTTTCTGCAAGCAACTTTTTATTTAAATAATGATCTTTTTTAACAATCACTGCTATAAACTGCTATTTCAACAATCACTGCTGAAACAATCACTCAATGAATGTTCTGCTTTGATCAAGTTTTTGGTTCCCACCTGCCATTGATTTTGATGTAAATATGGCAGTAGATAGTGTTGTCCAAAAACCAAAAGTAATTTAGCCAATGAAACAAACTGATCTGTCGAACAAAGAGTGGAAATTAGGTTTTATTTTTCCTTTGTCTTCAGGCTTAATTTTTTGTAATTAATTTAAACACACTGTTGTTATTGTCTTTTTTGTCATAATTTGGTTATTGCATCTATAGCTATTTTTTGTTTGCATATTAAATCAGACGTGATCATATTCGGAAAACTAATGTGTTTTGAGAGAAAACAGAAGTAAAACTTAATGTTTGAAGATCTTGAAATGCAATTTTGTAATGCAAGAGGCAACATCTACCTGTAAAATCATAGGGCTTTTCATCTAGGAAGCTAATAAATAGAGAATTTCAATTAGTTTAAATCAATGTATAATTTCAAAAAGCCATTACTGCAAATGAAATCTCTTAATTTCTCATAATTAAAAATCTTAATAATATATAAATCTTAAACAATATTTTTGTGCCACATAATTTTCCATTGCTGTGAAAGTTCTGACCTGTTGCATTCTTTCCTCGTCAAAGGCAGCGGCGAATTTTACAGGAATATGGCTGAGGTCGGAGGTCAGATAGCGATAAGGGCCTGTACAAACCCGTGTCTCTGCTTCTCTTTCAGCACCTAGCGATGTAAGACTCCTGAGCAAGAGAATACCAGGTTACATTGCCTGCTTCAACGGTCTGTAAACTGATTTTGTGAGTGTTTTAAGTAAAATTATATTTATACTATTATTTCTAGAAACACCTGAAAACTTAAAGCATGATTCCAAAACCAAAGAATGTATTGCTTGTAAAAATTTAAAAAATAAATAAATAAATACATTTTTAATGCCATTTTTTTTTTTTTTTTTTGGGAATAATCACAGAAGTGTAACAAATCTACTGCAACAAAAATTATATGGTATGAGATGTTATGAGCTAAACTTTATATTAAACCGACAACATCTGGGTAACGTGTCAGCACTTGGAAATAAATTCATGAAGAATATCGAAATGGGGATAAGCAGGAAAGGGTAATCAAGTCAAATCACTGCAGCCCGCTCGGACAATTACTCAGGAATTTCTCTATTGGAAGTGTCGAGGGATGACGGTAATATTTCTGTTATCGACCTTTTGTGAGGTGGGACACAGGAAAAACCAGCAGAGAAGATCCTCAACATGGCTAGTGTTCTCTCAGAGTCGAAATTACACTAATATCGATAAGCTTGTTCACCACACACACATGCACAGACATGCATGACAGATAAAACCAGTTCCTGAAGAAGAAGATAAAGAAGCAGCCAGGGCTATTTCCTCCTTTACTAAATCACATATGATCATAAAAGTAAAATAGAAGAGAAGAAGAATGATAGACCAGTTGACAGACAGATCCACTGAGCTGCTTTGGATATAATGAGGGTCATTTTACATATAGGGTTTGGAGGGTATTTATAACTTGAGCACAAGTTTCTTCTTTAAAATATAGGAAAAATAAATGTTGGGAAAAGTTTTCACGTCTGACGTGCGATTTGATTTAAACCCAATGCTATCGTATTCCCAAAGCAAGGCAATCACGGATTATTAACAACATTGGCGGGGACATATGCTGACTCCTTTACTTAATAACAACAGCAGACTTCAGATGAGAATCAGCACTTTGAAAGTGATTTGAAGGCCCCAGGCCAGAGTGTGGGCAAACTGAAGCAGGAGAAAAGAAAGATGGTGAGAATGAGGGAAATAAAAAGGGATAAAGGTCATTGGTAACATTTACAAATTGAAGCCGTGATCAAAGCTCAAGAGGCCGTGCGGATGAATGGAGCCGGGGCCGAGTCAAGCAAGGTGTGGATGGCCGAATGCTATTCATTAAGATTTGCTGGGGGTTTTTCCCCTTCATCGTTCCTTCTCTCTGTCTTACTCTTTCTCACTTTCCCTGAGCTCTTCTTCTGCCAATCTGTGACTGATTTGAGCGTCTGGTGGAGCAGCTCACTGGGGGAAATGGGATCCTGTGAGAGGCAGTGAGGTGCTGAGAGAGCCTGGAGCAGAGAAAGAGAGCAAAAAAGAAAGGGAAAGAGGAATGAAAAGCACTCATTTCCCTTTACAATGACACTTACACTCACCTCAGCAAAGGCAGCTCGAAATCAGACACCACTGCCAAGCTTAGTATGAGTAATCGTTGTGTGACTTCATCCCACACTGTGTTTTCACACCACAGGTTATTTCTCTTCTCACGCTGATGGTAAAATATGATTTCAAACATTTTGATTACAGCAGGTTTATCTTCCAGTGTTTTCACATTTACAGCAGAATACAGTTCTGTGAATGCAGTATACATTTGCATAAACAGTCATGTACAGAAGAGTCACATGAATCTTTCAAAAACCAGTTCACATTAGGTGAAGATTTTTATGTAGTTTTAGGAATTTTGTATTTTCATACATAATTTTGAAATAAAAGGAAATAATTTTTCACAAATATTAAACATTAATATATATATTTTTTTTTCACATTTTATATTTCCACATAATTTATTTACCTTTGTAGGTCATCTCAAGCCACACTGGTTCTTGTAAATTAATTATATTTGTTGTTTCAATAATAATTCCTTACCACATAAGCAATATTCCTTTTATTTAACAAACATTACCTTTGACCTGAAGACTTTCAAATTTTCTCTGTAAATTTTACATTTAATTTTACTGAGAAATATTGAATTTCCTTGAATGAAACCTGCTCATGTAGTGTCTGCTATGACATAGCCATGATGTTTTCCTGTTTCTCTTCCCTAAATTAATTTGAAATGGCAAATTGACCATTGCTCACCTTTGTAAGTGCTCCATAGCATTTAATTTGTGATCTTCAAAGCTCTCGAACTTCCTGTTTTAAGCCCCCCTGGTATGAGCCACCACTGGCAGGGGGGGCAGGAGGGAGCAGAAGGAGGAAGCAAAGATTGAAATGCTTGGGGCGGTTAGATTTTGGCCCACAGTAACTAATAGTGGTAATTGTTGGCCAGGGTGAAGGCCTTTGATGGGCCAGTGTTTGTCCCAGGGCCTTTAACACTGACAAATGCAAGGGTTTCTTTGACTTGTCATTGGCAATTGAGCCAGGATTAATATTTAAAAAACAGATACACTATACCGGACATGAGGCTTAGCACTGAAGTGTTTAAATATGTGCACGAAAAACATGTGACTCTTTACTGGGATGCTATTTTGCTCCCCCTACCCACTTTTGTTTTTTTTTCTGTTTGTTTTTTTACATCTTAACTGTGATTATGGAGGATTTATTGTAGGTTAGTAGATGAAAATAAATGAAACTTGAATGCAGATCTAAGAGCTGTGTGGTTACATGGGTTATATTTGCAATAATCCAGAGACAAGTAATCAAATTACTAAATTCTTTTCTGAAGACCAGTTTTGGTTTTATTTGTAAAAAATCAGGACCTAACCACCAAATCTCGACATAGCTATAAGTAGACAAATGGATTCCTAATAGTCTTGGAGTGTGTGAGTGTAAGGGGGAAGGGGGGTTAAGTAAATTTGCACCACATTATATAAATTAGGCCAAGGGGGAAAAGCCTCCCACAAACCGCCCCTTTTTGATCTTAACAGCCCAAAATTGATTCAAGCTGATGAATTTGTTATCGGTTATGATTGATTAGCCCGTGTCCCGGAAGAGAAAAGGTTGGCGTCAAATTCAGTTCCACAGGAAAACAGGCACCCCTCGTCCATCTATTATCATCCCGTTTTCCCCAAAGGAAGGAGAACCGGGACGAAAAAGAGAAGCGATGTTTAACGTCCATCGAAACAGATGCCTCTTCATTAGGTCTTGGTTCAAAGCCGATGTGGAGGTAGAGTTGAATTCAACATGGCCGCCAGTCGCTGGAGGCAATGCGTTGCGGGGTGGGGACAAAGGGCAGATACTGCAAGAGATGATTAAGGTAGTGAACAAGCATAATGACCGGGAGAGGTTCCCAGCACTTGCCCAGTCAAAAACCAGAAACATGTGGTCTAACGTTAAAGTTTCAAAGGCTCGGCTGTATCACTGACACGTCTCAGCTCTCACAGTTTTAAGGTAGACTTTGGCCTAAATCATAAACATGTTGCAAGTGGTTCCCTTGGGTTTGCACACAGACTATGGATAGGCTTAATCATTGTGCCGTAAGCTATAACACGAAGCGTAAATCTAACTCAAAAGAAATCTACTGACAGAATGATGCAGCTGAGCATTCGCTTATTTCTCATTCCGGTTTGTTTGAAAGTGTATTTAAATCCAAATCAAGCTTCACGATGATGAAATATACAAACAACCTGATGCCTTTTTTGTTAACCATGATTTAGTAAAGCTAAAATACATTTGATTATACGTATGAAGCGCTAATTTAGCTCCATCAATTTAACTTCATTGCCATTATACACAAACACAGGTGTACAGATGAACGAGGTAAGACGAGCTGCTCGGTAAGTCGAGCTTCCACGGGTATTTTGGCAACAATATAACGAACAAATCATGGCAATATTTTCAAGAAGGGATTGTGATATTAATGAATTTATATTTGGTAGAAAAAAAAACTGATACACCTTCTAAAACCAGACAAATAAAGGTTATATAATAAAGAATAGAGTTGTGCATTAATGAAACATGCTTTGTCCATATAAAATATAGATTGTTATCAATTATATTTTAGAAAGATTCAAATAAATATATTATAATGGGAAAAAAAACACCCATTTAATGTACAACAAAATGTAGACATAAAGAATCAAACATGATGATTGATGATTAAGATGCCATTTCTCTTACTCTCTTGATGAGTAAGATGCCATGCTACAGAGAAAGATCTTTACCTGAAAACTTCCATCTCTGGTTGTTACTAAAAACTGACACTGGAGACTCCTTCTGCATATGTTAAACACAGATTTTTTTTTTATTATAGAAAAATCATATAATGATTTCTTTATTATATAACAGTGTATTTTAAATATTTTTTTCATTATTATTAGATTATGTGGAATGTTGCCATACCAGTGATGAAGGTGTTACTACAGAAGCACTAATGTAGGCATATAAATCTGATTTGTTGTTCACAGAGAACATACATCAATTATAAATAAATTGTAGTTTAGCAATAATGTTAGTGGTGCATGTCAAACATAATTTAATTTACATGTACAGCACAAATTCCTAAACATTGTTCACAATCTGTGAGTTCTCTCAATAACTGATGATGAGGCTCCACAAAATGCACCTTACTTAAGTTTTGAATATTTTATTTGATGCATAATAATGCTTAGTCTCCTGTGTGCTTTAGTGAGAGGATTTGGAGAGCAGAACAGCTATTTAGTTCACTTAAGAGGCTCACACATCGATTAAAGCGCAGGCGCCTTTGCTGTTGCCTCTCGAGTGTTCTCACCTTTCAGTCAGTTAATGTTATAGTAATGAAGTAGAAAGTGTGACTTATACCTTATCATTTACAGTATGTAGATCTTGTAAACGGGGTTTTTAACTGTGAATAAAGTCAGATACTATTTAAAATCAGAATAAAACATGGTTTTCATAATTTTCCTATAATATGCTTTAATCCATACTTTAATCACACATAACAATTGTGAGTGTGTGTGTGTGTGTGTGTGTGTGTGTGTGTGTGTGTGTGTGTGTGTGTGTGTGCATGTAAAACCTCGTAATATCCTAATAAAACTTAAACGTAGACAAGGAATTAAATTAGATAAATACACAAGATCAATTACAATAAAACACCTGAACATAAAGCACCTGTCAGTTTTGATGGTTTCATAAATACATATGAATGCATCTAAAAAATGTGCAGCGTCTGCATGTAAATAGCTGAGAAAATTGAATTCCCCTCCAGCACTGTCATTCACACAATATACAAAATCTGTAAAGCCACCAACATTGTGACAGACCACACACAGCCCTCACACCCACTCTTTACCTCCTGCTGACTGGAAAAATGTACCTAAGCATTTGGACCTAAGAAGTTTCCTCAATTAGAGACTGTACTGATACATGTACTGATACACGGCACACACACGTGTGCACACACTCAAAGACCTTCATTGCAATTTTCTTTGCACAATTAACTGTTGCTAAATCATCACCAAATGTTTTTACTTGTTTTACATAGATTTTTGTTATATGTACAATCTCTATTTTAGACTAAAAGCAATGTACATGATTTTTGATATCTACATGATATTGTGTGTCTGTACTGGTATTTTATTTACTTACTTTCACTGCTCTCTAAATGCCACCAGGTGTAATTTACACCCCAAACAAACCCACTAAATAAAGCCTCATGCCAGTCTCTTCCATTTTCACTTTCTAAACCTCCTCATCCAGGCCACGTTGCCATAGCAATGCCCAATTGCATATTTTATGCATGCCTGAATCGGGCTGTGCTTGGAGCAAGGCATAGCAATGCATTCCACTTAAAACACGAATTTTACATGTCAGGCAGACCTTTACATATGAGGGTTAAAGAAAAAGGTAATATCAGACAGAATACTTTTTCCCCCTTCCATTCTTACTTTCATAGCACTCTTGGATGTATAATGTACACACGTTTATATTCATTTACATCATTCATTCAATTGAAACTGTTAAATTGAGCTAAACCAGACCTTCTGCACAAAATCTATACACGTATTACCATTTCATATTACAAACTGACTTTCCTCGAACTTTTACCACGCCTTCGCTTTTGGTAAAATGACACACCATCACCCACTTTCATGCTTAGTACAATTAGGGTAAAGCAAGTTTAGAAGAAATAGGATGTGTGTAGTGAGATGGAAGATAAGACAGGCGTGTTCTTATTAACAGAAGCCTGGGTGGTTCACACAGGGTGGGGTTAATATACTGGAGTGTTGGGTTTTTTCTCCTACACATGTGGTTGGACTTACTGTTTGTTATATATATATATATATATATATATATATATATATATATATATATATATATATATATATATATATATATATATACCTATACCATATATACCATATATTCATAAATCTGCACATTCTTATATGGGTACTCATATATAAGCTGCCTTATATAAATAGTTGGTGAGCAAATATTGGAGCTAAAGCCACTAAAACTTTAAAACTTTGCTGAAAAGTAGTGTTATCTGAGTACCAGGGTATATTAGTTGCATGAATGTCTGCCACTTCTGGAAATTATCTAAAAATAATAAAAAGAATGGGGTTTAACTTAAATTATTTTTTTTGTTAATAATATACAAGTATCTATTTTTTATAATTTCATTTAATTTCATAGGAAGGAATATTTTTCAGTGAAATTATTACATTTACAATATATTTAAACAGTCACCTGCCCAGGGTGGGT
Organism: Silurus meridionalis; assembly: GCF_014805685.1. Classification (NCBI taxonomy): domain Eukaryota; kingdom Metazoa; phylum Chordata; class Actinopteri; order Siluriformes; family Siluridae; genus Silurus; species Silurus meridionalis. Next base: position 8,955,631 of record NC_060885.1, on the reverse strand, counting down.
AATAATGTAATATTTTGACCTCATTATTAAGATATATTTTTAAGGAATTGTGTCATGTAATAACAAGGAGAGTAGCTAAAAGTGTATATATTTTTTCATCAATAATAATATTCATATTAATATTAATAATAGTGTAAACAGTAATAATACAAAGAAAACAGCATACATGCATTGATTAGTGTAGCATGTGCTTTGGAACATGGTGGTGCAGTGATTCATTGGAAACATAGTCCAGGGCCATAATCTGCACTCTGTACATTATCTGAGTATTTTTATTTTGGAAAAACGATACTGTATTTTTTAATGTAATGTGTTCATTCTCAATCCAACATGTAACGTATAATTTCTACTATTGCTACTTTGAAATTAATACATAAATTGCATTAAATGAAACCTGTCATAAAACCCCAACCACAACCCATTGGTTTTCTCAGGAATTTTCTTAAATTTGTGGTCTCTAATAGATCAGTACTTTTAATACTTAAGTCAATTATGAAATGTATTTGAATGAGTATTTGGCAAATGCCTTTATACATAGCTACACACATTTATGCAACTGAGCAGTCAATGGTTATGGTTACGGTTATGGTTAATGGTTTAAGGGCCCCATCAGATGCAGCCGAGTTTCAATTTGAAACAGAAGAGAATGAGAAAGATGAATCAGCATATGAAACAGATACTGATGGGTGTGTTTTCTAAATAGAAGGTAGGTACATTTATATATGCTTAAAGTATATTCTTGTAGAGAACAATGAGAACCTAATATTTAAGAAGTGTAACTGTGAAAAATAGTATCATTTATTTGAAACAGTTCTCTTACAGGTGCATGTGCTCATACTGAAGTACACATACCTGGCCTGTATTGTGGTTTGCTGGTCCTCTACACTGTATGTATCTTTATATCTTAATATCATTATAATTGTCCCAGACGATATGGTCTTTATAGTACGATTTCATCTACTGGCATGTTTCGTGAAGCTCAAAGGAAACCAACAATAAACAAGAGGGAATATTTAATGAAACTCCACATAGACAGTAACCCAAGTAACTCAGGGTCACTTTGAAAACACTGGAGCTGTGAGGTAACACAGCAACCTGCATTTAAAAAGATTGTACAGGACATGTTAGCACATAATTAAAGTGTTCAGTCATCCAAGTCATCCAATCATTAAACAGCAGCATGGATAATGTCTGCAAAAAATAGTGCTTTAGTCAATTTTACATTAATGCTGGGAAATTCCATGGCATTCAAAACTCTGTGGCTGAATCACAACAAGAAACTCGTCGCAACGTCATGACAGGTGTGAATTGCTGTTAAACCACCATGCTGATGATGAAGATATCTGATGATAAGCAGCTGATAAATGATGTCATAGACCCTTCACCCAGCTCTACATTGGTGTTTTCACACCAATTCACACCTCCAGACTTACCAGAACGTAACAACTTACATGGTATCATAGAGTGTGAATCACACAGGATGTTGGGGAATTTTCTTGCTAGTCACTGATGAAACCTCTGATAAAGTGAAATGGTATATTGTTTTAAGTTATTGCTAAATGATTCATGATATGGATGGGGACACATACTCAAGGTGATTGTGCTGATTGTTTGTGTGGGTTTGATACTGAACTGTATATGTGTAACACTGGACTGATATAGGCAAGTATGTCTATGAAATTATGGTTTCTGTGCTTTGTCTAAAGCAGGTATAACCCTTGTAGAGCTGTCAGTATATAGAGCTTCCTGTAATGTTCCAGTGCTCCATTTTCTCTCATTTTGTTATGGCTGACTGAGTCAGTGATTCATCCTGCTTTTGACACTGAGCCTAAAAAAGCCTCTCTGCCCCTCTTAACCCTCCTGTTCTCCTGACTATTAGGCAAGAATGATCAATTGATCTAATACGTATTTATCTATTCTTATAAACATAATGTGTTATAAATTATATAAACATAGAAACATATTATGTTATAAAATATTGTTATAAAATATTTTGTTCATCTTAAAACCAATCTAATTTTAATTACATTAATATATACATTTTAGGCTTTGCTTGAAGATCAGACTGATGGAAATTGAAAGCATAAATTAGAGATAGAGGAAATTCACCTAAAAAAACTAAACCTAAAATCAATCAAATAATTTTTGGTTCATATTCACAAACTGTTGTATGTAAAAAAATATATACTGTAGCATCTTAAACATACAGACATTTTTTTCATGTTTTTTACAGTTATAGAAATTAAAAATAAAGCTGAAAATTACGTTTCATTACATTTCAGCACATATACTGTATGTTACATGCTGTATAGTTAGAATTGCCTGTAAAGGCATGACCCTTGGGAAAAAACAATGTCAAAGGTGTGACTTTAATAAAGATGAATTAGTCAATTAATTAATTATAATTGGCAATAATACTTTGCTAAGAATTCCACACATTTTTCCAGTAGTAGGTGAAGTAAACCATTCCCGTCCTTGAGCAAAAGCACACATTTTCCTGCTCATGTATTACTCCAGTAAAATTAAAAGTACTGTACTTACTTTTTACATTTCTATGTGAGGGAAAGCACAAAGGTACTTCCTTTTATTATTGTATTTACATATTCATAGTAAAAGTACTGATCCACTAGTATCATTTCATAACTCATAATAATTTTTGCAAATAGTGAGAGCACCTTCACTCCATGCAAACTCTCATAAGAACCATCAGGTTATTCTTGTGGTCTCATTGCAGGTTTCACTGCACGTGATTTATTTATTCACTTCAACACAGTCAGAAAAATCGCACGTTTGTCTGACTTAAAGCGATGTAAAACGATACAATATTACTCACTGTACCGAAAGTATAACCAAAATGGAATTTTTTTTTCTTGGTTTTTTTAACACAAAGTTTCACAAGTAAAGAATTCTTTTAGTGTGCTCTCATTTATTAAAATCAAAAATTGAAACATATTTGTCACATAACAGTTTTTAGTAACTGATTTGTTACATAAAACAAAAAAAAAAAACTGCAGAATTAAAAACAGAATTTATATTAAACATGTGTAAAGCTTAACCTTTTTAAATAGAACTTTCAAGTGTTTCCCCGCTGTTAGTTTCGTTTGAGCAGATGTGTGACACAAGATCCAGACTTAACAACCATTTCAGGAACAAAGTGTTGCAGGTCAAGTTAAACTCCAACACAGTTGAATTGCGTTTAGGAATTCAATCAACCATGAACCAACCAAATATGTGTTGTATTTTGGGCATCAGGGTTTTTTGTTTGTTCATTTGTTTTGCAGATGTGAGCCAGATGTCAACTACTTATTTAAAAAATTTATATAGTCTACATTCTTTAGTTCAGATCTTGGATTCATATGTTCAGCTGATTTTCTTTTGCCACTTTGCAAAGATTTATTTAGGGGTCATTTAACAGCACTAGATTTGCTTATTTTTTATTTTTTTATCCGAATATAACTTTGTATTTTTTTACTACATTTCAAATCAATTTGTCTTTACCAAACCTGTAAACATATCAGTTATACATCACAGAGCTGCTGCTTATCCAGTGGCTATACATGAATAACAGAATAATTCAATTAGCATTTAGTCTCTTCACTACAGGAAAATATGCGGGAAATCTAAGATTAAGCTAATGATTTGCTAACATGATGATAATGGGAGGGAAAGAGAATGTAATTAGCACATCTGGTTGACAGGACTATGTAATCCCTAAATCTTTTTCTTATTTTCATTAACACACATACACACACACACACACACACACACACACACACACACACACACACACACACACAAATACACACATGGACAATATTTAGCAAATATATTTTTTGTCTCAATCTCCATTTCAAAGCTGAGCATGAGGGCTTTGTGTCGCTGAGCTTTAGCAATGTGTAATTAACTCAGTGTGTGTTAAAGGAGGATCATGCCAAGCTTTTCTGTAGGCTTACGGATCACATGTAGGGGATTGAATTGAGGCCGAGGGCTGAGAGGTAAAAGAACACTTCTTACTCGTTTTTAGTCTTTGTTTTGTTGGCGATGTGGGGAAAAGCACTAAGGGAATGTAATGTGTGACTGCTGTAATTTCAAAATAAATACATTTAAACATATAGGTAATGTAGTACATGACAATGTTGTTCAGTGAGTAACGTCTAATATCTGAAAGTTGTTCTGTTGTAGGCTTTTATGTGGAAGATGAAATATTTTTCTTTGGATATAATAATAATGAAATAGTCTTTCTTTAGATCTTACCTGCTTGTGGTTATTAACAGCTGACGTCTTCTCTTGTCTATAGTACTATTGATATGCCATTATACGGCAACTGTCACTAATGACTCAGAGTTCATAACAAGTGCACTGCTCGTAATCCACTGCAAGATCACCTCTGAGTAATTTGTTCCATCAACACATTGAGCAGCATTTGAAAGTGTTTCTTTAGTTCCGAAAAACTGGGGGGAAGCCAATGGAATGGAACATGAAGTGACATTTCGGCATAGGGGAGCACTTGGTGTGTGCCATGGTGCTGTCTTTGCAGCTGCAGTGAAAAGGGTAAGACAAAGAGAATCTGACTCCCAGAGCAGTGAGTCTAAAGCCAACTTCAATCCTTTTTCCATGTACTATTTGTATCAAAATCACTCATTAAAATGGTCCAAAAGTGTAATAAACACTAATATGTTGCGTACATTGAATGTTATGTACGAGAGTACATTATTGTGATGAGGTCTTATGTGAAGCTGAGTTACAGTTAATTTATTGTTAATAGTCTGGATTAGATTATTTTCCAATTGTAGCATTTTTTATTCTTTTTATACCCAGCAATTATATTTCTCTGGTGTATTTATTAATAACATGGTGTCCATTTGATCAATCTATACAGGATGTCTCAAAAGTCAGGAACCTATAAGAATGCACCCTTTGTTTTCCTGGTAAAGAGACGGCACCAGTACGCATTATGGGAAGAACGTAAGATGACCGAAAAAATGTGAAGCTCTGTGTGAGCAATGTTCTATTCTGAAACTTTGGTACCTGCATTGTTTCTCTGCCAAACAAACAAAGTACAAACTACCTCAACATTGCTGCAGACCAAGTACATCTCTTAATAGAAAGAGTAGTGCTGAAAAGTCCTGAAGCTTCTTCATCAGGGTGAAAAGTTATAGCTTTACCCCTGGCACTTGAGACTCCTTCTATATTTAGCAAATATACCTTCAATACAACTGTACCATGTTAATGATAATACGTCTTCCTTTGTTGAATAATGTGGTTGTTAATCTGTTAAATTATTTTGGTTGTCTACCATGAGAGTTCATGTGTACAAGCTGCTATTTTTGAAATTATAATATATTTAAATGTGCCCATTAATACAGTATAAACCTGTAAATTAAAATATAACCAGCTCTATTACTGTTGCTGTTATAGAACATTAATCAATACCTTCTGATCAATCACATTAGAAAATCTGAGGAGAACATCAGTGGTATAATGTACAATAAACTTATCAATGATGATGATTTTACAAATACAGAACATAAGGAATACACCTGCACACCTTAAACATATCTTTTCGCTAACCTTGAGAAGAGTAATGTGTATTGGAGGTAACAGTATACTGCTGAACACAGATATAAAGCTGAGATGTAGGGATTTTGGGTCTTCAGCTCAATTCAGCTAAAAGGACACCATTGTATGACGCCTGAAAAGAAACAAACCGAGAACAGATTTAGCAATGTGTAGACAATGGCTCAGTAAGCAGCTGTGTCCAGACTTTGCCTAATATCCTAAAACCATTTATTTGTTGAAAAGTAAATAATAATTCAGTTTAATCACTAAATAGCCAGTAAAGCATTCTGTCAGCAGTTCTTTTGACTTGGTGGGATTTGTGCATTAGGTTTGTGATGACAACTAAATCCTTGCTCTAATCTTTGGTGACAAGAGAATATATGATCACACACACACACACACACACACACACACACACACACACACACACGCACACAAAAACACAATCAAAAGGTGCACCATCTAAAAAACATAATTATGCTAACTGTTTAATAGTCTATAGTTAATAGTTAATAGTTCCTATGATATAGATGTGGCCATCTGGTGCTTTTCAAGGTTTTTAGTACTCTATTTGTTTTTTTCTCTAGTTCTTTTCATTCTAATTGTTGGCTGTGTCCTATTTTTCTATATTTTTCTGAAGCCTCTGAAGAGATTTTATTGTTGGTATCTGTAAAAACACTTTCATTTTACAATATATTGTTCCCATGCCCATAAGAAAAAGGAAGAAGGTTGGGACAATATTATTACCAGAGAAAGTTCAACAAAAATCATCGAAAATTTAGAACGAATTTTCACAATTCAGTAGCATCCACAGCAACATACTGGCTCTGAGGATATCCAAATATTTGCAAGGGTCCAGAAGGACAAAAACACACATCTATAGCTCTGTGAAAGGTCACATTCATTGATTGCTCAAATGGTAAATTAATGCGATTTGAAACTTTTAATATATATGTTGACTATTTTCATTTCTTAGACACCTTAAAATCTGTGAATAAGGAATTTCCTTTCTGTCTAATCTAATCTAATACAATCCTTTGAGCTTGCCTCCATGTTTCTGTGGCACTCCTTCTTTATATGCAAGAAATGCAGTTGAATTAATAAAGACAACCGCTGACTTAACCTCAATTTGCTGTTTTTTTAAGTCATGTGGAAAGCACCATAAATAAGAAAACACTATTAAATGAACACGGCACGATTAAGTAAGCAGTGGGACTATTTTATACACTCACATACTCATCCACCTCGTTTTTTTTTTCTTCCCAAGCCAAAGCACTTAAAACAGTGAGTGTGTAATAATGGATGGAGTGGCTTCTCAGAGACGTGTAAGATAAATACGAAGGATGGAGAGATGCAGGAACACTCTGTGCCTGAGGGCAAAGCAAGAGAGAAAGAGAGAGAGAAAGAGAGAGAGAGAGAGAGAGAGAAATCCTATTTCTCTGGTTTATCCAAATGGTGCTATTTTACGCAAAATGAAAGCATGTGAGCATGAGCTGAAAATTGAGAAATGGAAATAAAAACATAAAGAACTGTTTTCTCCAAATATTGCCGCATTTTGAGGCTTATTCAATGAGACATGGAGGACTCTGCTGTAGTGACCTCTCAGAGCAACCAACACTTCAAACATTACGAACTAAAACCAGGCGACGGACGAGGCAGAAAAGCACACACAGTGCACAGATATACGCAGCACAACATCCAGATGTTAGCTAGAGACATGACTAGATTTTGGACAGGACACATAACATTTCCATTTGTGCTGTATAATTGCTTTGACAAATAAACACATCCATGCTTCTGTAAATTGAAAATAGTGAATTGTAAATGCAAAAAAATACAAGGTAATCGAAGCATGAAGCATTATTTCAGTGTTTTATTTGCTGTCAGATGGTTATTCATGCACATTGTTTATTCAGAAGGCCACTTAAAATACACTTCTAAATATAAGTATGCACAAGCATCTGGCTGTGGCTGCAGGCTAAATAAATAATTAGGATTTCAGAAACTATGACTTAAACTAAACAGTCCTAGAAATACTAACAGCTAACAATAGCCTTACCTACAGGACTCCATTATGTATTCCTTAGTGAATGTTTGATGAAACTCCACCAACACCAGGGTTTGATAATATAACGTCATTCAGCTTTTGTTTAAATATTTTTAGATTATGATCTTATGCAAAAATGCATTGTTTGCCACTAAGAGACTAAATGAGACATTAATTGAACAACTTGCTGACAAGTCCCTGAATCCCTGAATTTTTGTTCATTTTTTGTTTTATTACATGAAAGAAGTATAACTGTATCAGTTAAATAAACAACATTAAATGGAAATATGAGAACTGTTGCTGTGTATAGCATTTTTATAGCAAGTTCTTTTTTCAATTTTACTTTTACCTCGATTAAACAGGTTGATCATAATTAAAACATTGTCTAATGTTCAAGTGACTTCCTATGCACAAGTTCAGCCAGTTCTCAGTCAGGTTTTCTCAGTTGACTTCCTATGGACAAGCTCTGCTAGTTTCTTCAATATTTACACAGACTTGTTAGTGTGGGGGAAAGTATTTTTCAAAACATTTCAATTCTGTGATCATCATGTGTATAATTTTATTATCATACTTTATTAGGAAAAAGATCTCTAAAAGGCTCCCTGGCTTTGTATTGTAAGAGAAACTCTTAAAAGATAAAATGTGTTTACCTGCTTTTAAGTAGTACACTATACAAGCCATAACCCTGTGTGTATCCATTTCTTACTCAATGGATCTAATTAAATAATTGTAAAAGTTACAGACAAAATGGTTTTAAAAGACTCGAAAACGCATACTGATGCATTCCTAGCACTCAATCACAAGTCAGTTGTTTGGCCTGGAATAAAAAAAAAGAAAAGATCAAGTACATGCATAATCAGCTTTTCAATTCTGTGAACTATGAAAAAAGTGTTACCCTGGTGTCTCCTACTCTATTTTCTCTCTAACCATCACTAGAGATGAGAAAGAAGCACTTAAAGGGAACGCATAACAAATTAACAAATGGAGATGGAGAAAGATAAGAAAAAGGAAACAAACTGTCATCTGTGAAGAGCATTAAGCTGTCAAATTAGTTTCGGGGTCAGAGTCCTGTCCAGGCTGCTTTGTGTTGCATGAGCAGGGATCGTCACGCCTCTGGACCCAAAATCAAACAAAACAATAGAAGAGAAAGGACACAAATCACAAAGCCATTTTACTAAACCCTGCCATTGTGTGCAAGGATGTGTGACTGCATGTGTGCTTTAAAGGAAGTGACTTTATCAACTAGATTGACAGGAGGTGAGGATAAAGAAAACTAGTAGTGTTCTAACTCTCTCTCTCTCTCTTTCTCTCCATGTGTGTAGATACTAATGAACAGACTTTATTAAATCTGCTTTAAAGCCATTTAAAGCTTCACTGACAATGCATAATAGAGAGAAAAAGAGAGGGGCAGACAGATAGAGAGGGCCCGGTGCCCTGTAATTGTCATTTACAATAATGGCATTTGGCAGACACCCTTACCCAGAGTGACTTACAACTGAGCAGGGGAAGGTTGAGGGCCTTGCTCACGGGCCCAACAGTGGCAGCTTGGTGGTGGTGGGATTTGAACTTGTAATCTTCCGATCCAAAGTCTAATGTCTTAACCACTGAAATACCACCTCAGAGTATTAAGTGTTAAGTCAGTTAGCAGTAGGACTCAATTAAAAATGACGCTTCACAATTAACAAAATCAAACTGAAAAACATTCGGATCCTTAAAACTTTACAAAACGAATAATTAACTTATTATAATAGACACTTTTATAGTGCAACTTTAAGTTGGATTTCTTGCCAGTTCAGCTACCTGTGAGCTTGCAAACGCTAATTCAGCCTGGCAGCCAGGGGACCAGCAAAGGAGACGTTCTCAGCCTCCACGAGTAATTGGTGACCTATGAACTTTAGCTCACATAAGGGAACTGAGCCATAGAGAGAGAGAGAGAGAGAGAGAGAGAGAGAGAGAGAGAGAGAGAGAGAGAGAGAGTGTAGAGGGTATTGATTCACAACCATCTTTATCACTGAATGTAAATATACAGTATAATTGCATAAAGATTACAGCAAAGATGACTTAAGGTGTTATTGAAGAATATTAAAGGGCACTTTTGTGAAATCAATAACACAAAGACTTCAGGGAGGTGTTATGAGATGTTTAAATGTGTTACACAGTTAAAAAAGACAAGCTAGTTTTTGGATTATGTTAGTAGCATAGGGGGTTTGAGGCACCTTAAGAATTTGGTCCACAATTCCAAATATTAATACATTTGGGATGAAAAAAAAAATGTAAGTTTGGGGCAAGTCTAGAACTTGTATGCTCTCAATACTCATTCTTTTGTAAAATGTTTGTATTTTAACTTTGTAGAATGTGCATTTTTAGGCAAAAAAGCTTGATCTTGTGCCATAGGAATACATTTTTCTAGCCGAAAATATTATTTCAAAAGTCAAAACGAACGCTAGCATTGGTATCACAGATTTCTTTTAAAGTGCTCTGGTAAGACAGCAAACAAGTCATTCTGTCCTACTGTTTCCAGTTACAGCTGTTTTGATTTGAATTGGTTTCAATGCTGAAATGAGTTTATGACTCAGCAGTATTTAGGTGAGTTCTTTCAACTCTCATTCACAGCAGGGTGTCTGATTGATTTATCATCTTTACACTGTTCGTATTCAGGTGCAAACACTGTACTAAGTGTGGAGCTGAGCGGAGTGTGTATGACGGGAACCATGTCTCTGCCTGTCAGCCCTCAACATAAGCATATTAGCTCTGCTCTGTCTGCTTCGAGCTGCTCGTAGAGCACTATTCCCGCACTGTTGTTTTCTGCTGTACAAATCAATTTGTCTCCACTCACAGAAAATAATTGCAAAGCAAACAAATTATCCATGGCATATTGAGCACACCTCACTGTCGAGAGCGAGTAAATGAGAGAGATAGAAAGACAGAGAGGTTTGACAACAAAGCAAAGTTTGTGAAATCCTTAGTCATATAACAATGCTTTTGGCGCCAACATCTTAATGAAGAACAAATAGAAAGGATATGATGTGTAGAAGATGAGGAAACGAAGAAAATGAACAAATGAGCAAGTGAAATAAAGAGAAAGAGCTATAGAGATACAAACAACGTTCACGTTATTGTATTTCACATACTGGAAAACATGTGTAGCAAGTAGATGCTCTCAGATTACATGTGACTTCACAGGAAGGCTGGGGAATTAAACATCATATTCACTTCAGGAATCTACCGCTCAAATGCGAGCCCTTTGGCTCCACAATTATGTGTAGATTGAGTGAAAAACCTACACAAGAAATTAACACATCTCATTATAATCACAGTGTTTCCAGTTTACAAACTTCAGAGTAAAAGCGATAGATAGATAGATAGATAGATAGATAGATAGATAGATAGATAGATAGATAGACAGACAGACAGACAGACAGACAGACAGACAGACAGACAGACAGACAGACAGACAAGATAGACAGACAGACAGATAGATAGATAGATAGATAGATAGATAGATAGATAGATAGATAGATAGATAGATAGATAGATAGATAGATAGACACAGACAGACAGACAGACAGACAGACAGACAGACAGACAGACAGATAGATAGATAGATAGATAGATAGATAGATAGATAGATAGATAGATAGATAGATTCATAGATTGATTGATTGATTATAGACCATTGTGCATTATTTAACATAATTCAGTATATAGCAGTCAGAGAGAAATCTTTCTTTTGACATCACGCTACATACACTACATGCTATGCATACGCTCTCCTACACACTTACACATACATACCAACAAAAACTCATTCCCTCTGGGTGTACACTGGTTCAAAGCCAGGCTGATTGACAAGCAGTAAAATTAAGATCTAAATACATTCAAGTCTAAGCTGAAAGCCACTCAAGGACTTTAAAAGTAAATCTGGCTACACTTATGATGCCAGTTCATTACTAACATATATAATGCGCATATTTTAGAAACATGCTGCTGTTTAAAACAGACCTGCTACTAGCTATGTGAAATCCATAACGGATTACTTATACATTGCCAGAAGAAAAGTACTGTAAGGTGATACTGTTATTTATGGTCTTATGTATCGCCTGGTACAACCATTAATTCCCTGAAAGATACAGCTCAGCCTATTTCTAGTTACAGTTTATCTATTTTTCGTCTGAGAATCTGAGATCTGATGGCATCCCAATAAGTCTGGACAATTAAACAGACAATGGGAGAATAAATACAACAGAAGGAGACTCATTATTATTATTATTTTACTTTGTTAAAGGCATGGCAGAACGTTTCATTGACTGATACTTAAAGTCTACATCAGGACTGGGATCTCACAGTAAACAAAAAAATAGCAAGCATATATGAAACTTCATGGGATTAAGAAAGACCACATTCAGATCGCAGAGGTGTAAATTATTGGTCTAGACAAGACTATTAGTGGCCTAGCTTATTTTTATTATAGGAAATAAAACCAGAAAATATTTCTGTACACATCTCTAGAGGTCAGTTTTAAATTTGAGTAATGTAGCTAAGATTTGAGAAATTTAAATCCAGTGTTGACAATGCCGACATTTCTGCCTCTGATTTTTTCCTCCTTGTGCTTTCCAGTGTTTCCAGAGGCAAAGTGATACAGTTCATTTCTAATAAATAAAAAGCATTCTTTACATCCTGTGGGTTTAAATCTGAATATACAGTTAAACTTGAAATAAGATTAGCAAACTTCTTTCTACTGTTTTTTACTTGAAATGGTAGTTTTGGAAAAAAGTTTTGGATATTGAACTCAAGTTTAATATGAATATGTTCAGCCCTCTTTACTGACACAACGTTAACACATTAATCAGCAGTGACTGAGTAAATAATCCTTTTCTTCCAAAAAAGATGACTTAAAAAGAGAAACTATACATAGTAATACCAGAGTACAGATTTAATAAAAGAACAGATGCTCTTTTCCAGTTTCATCACCAGTTTCATTTTGAATGAAACCTTTTCCTTTCCTTTATTTCTTATTTAGAGGAAGCACGGCATGAACCCAGCATTAAAAACTAGAACAACTTTTTTTTTAAGTTCGAAATGAGTAACCCACTTCCTTTACTGGATTTAAGTACATGTGATAATGCCTTGAAAATGTCATTATATCTAATATCACAACCAGCTGTCAGTAAAAGTAAGCATCTCAGCAATGCCATGAGAAAAGTCAGCCACTTTGTCATATTTATGATGCATTTAACCGTTACTCGGAATACACAACTCTCAACATATTGAAAATGACTACTGAAATCCAGGAACCTTAAACAGCTTTCTCTCAGCAAATCAATCGCAGAGCACTGAAAACACTGCGGTCAACTGAAAATATATCATTTATTCAGTTATTCAGTTTTTAAAATAGCATTTTGCCATAAATGTATGCCAGATGACCACAGAAAATGCTACAGTTACATATTTTACTTGAAGTGAAATGCTATATATGTTACTGATAGGCCTTATTTTATATATTAAAAAAGGCACACAGATTGTCATGTTTATTACAACAATGTCTGCTGTAGATATAGAAAAATGGGTCCTTCCATATGTTCTTCTAATCTTTCTATGGGAGAGAAATAAATCTATGTAGTGATTAAAGTGCATTTTATGTATCAACCAGGTCAGCGGATTATTATCACAGCAGCATGTTAAGAACTATTATTGTATAATTACAGATGTTTTTCCCAGGAGACTCAAACTAAAGAACATTGTAGAGTTTCTATAGTGTAGCTGTTTATTTCTATGAATATTTAATTATAATAAAGAGTATAAAATATAATAAAGATATAAAATTTAGATTTATTTTCTCAGCAATAATGATTATGAATACACATTTCTATTTTTAAAAAAGGTTGTAGAGCCAAACAAGAACATTACAATGAACAGGTTAAGTGTAACGTATGCGTGGTGCATTGAATAACCTTCATGTGATTTGTACATATTATTTTCTCTTTTATATGGAATTAATGTATTATATTCATTCTTATGGCAACCTCTTCTTAAAACAAAATCCTTCCTGATCTTGCCATGAATCCAGTCATTTATAGATGTGCTCACTTTTTTCACAAATATAATTTTCAAACAGGGATTCAAATAGGGAATCATGTGCAACTGGTATAATGAATGGGCGATGTGGCAATGTTTTTGCTGACTCAGGGTGTTTCTGGTCATACCCAAAGTATTTAATAAAGTGCTAATTCCTACTTCGATCATTTAGGAAATATCTTTGAGTTACACTTAAATACTTATTGACAAATATCATTTGGATTTTACTGCACAAGTCTTTAAAAGACAATTTTAGAAAATACAATCACAATGTGTTTAAAATGGTGTCAAGCACATCAGGGTAACATCCCTGTAATTAGAGTAAACAAAAATTTCCCTGAAAGCTTTAAAAGCAAATCAACAGCAACTTGAAAACACCACTGGCTATACATTGTTAACTTATAGTTTGGTGACATAAAAATTATGCCTTCTGTTCACTACTGTATTTTTGTCTTAATGTCTGAGTCATAAATATTAGATTAGATTGGATACAGGAAGTGTGATCAAATGCAGTTGAAGAAAGCTAGAAAACAAGGAATGATGCCCCCGTGTGCCAGAGTTGCATTTACAAAAAGCGCAAGAACTTTGCTGACACCTTTTGGTGAGAAGTATAATAAACAAAGAAAAAACACAAAAAGTATACAGCAACTTTTTAATAAACGTTGTGCAAATGTCTAAAACAACTACAGTGAACACACACACACACACATATATATATATATATATTTTTTTTTTTTTTTTCTCAAAATTAATAAAAGTCTCAGAAATTAGACCTAAAAGACCCAACCTTCAATTACTGTAATTCAGATCTCAGCTATTGAAATTAGACAAAAAATAAATTGATGTAACTGAGGTTACACCAAATTTAGGCTTAAAATACAAAGATTAAATCCAGTTCGAAACTTTGTTAAACATATATTTTAAGCAGACTTCATTTTAAGAGATTAGACCAAAGTAGACCCCAGTTACAGATTTAAATTCCATCACAGACCTTTGGAGATTAGCCCAACAAAGATCTTAGGTACAGATTACATCTAGAGCTCAAAAGCAAATTCAACATAAAGTATTGTTCAAAGACAAATAAGACTCATGTAGACCTCATATACAGATGAACAATTTAGAACCAAAGCATAGTTCAAAGACAAATTAGATTCAACAGAGCTCAGCAGCACGCTAGACCATTATTGAGCACAGATTAAAAATGACCCAACGTGGAGCTCAAATATAGATGAGATGTGTATCAGATACATATAGATATCAGATCCAGCTTAGATCATATGCAGACTGCTGCAACACATGTGGTCTAAATGTATTCAAATATCTGCATGTGCTACAGTTAGATATTTTATTTGAAGTGAAATATTGTATGACACAAAGCCCTTATTTTGTACACTAAAAAGGCACACTGTCAAATGCTTTCTGCATTTTTTTAATGGTTCTTGGGTTCATCAAGTTTTTAAAGGAGAGTAATCCTTTGCAAATTTTAGTATAAAATCCGTACATTGAACAAGTCCTAACATTTAGGCTAAATAGATCATAGCAGTGCAGGCTATGATCTATTTACAATGATCATTTACAAATCAGACCCAGGTAGACTCAAATTGGTTAGAGATTTATAACTCTCTGGTCCAGAGATCTTAACCAAAACATAAGCCTGACTTTACAGAATTAACACCCAATACTGAGCGCACAAGTTTAGTGCTTAAAGACCTTTGGTTAACAAATGTAACTGTGAACTAATCTAATGAACAACATAGTGTACATTGAATGAGAAGAAACAGATTTTCACACCCTAACCTAATTATTCCAGTCCATTTGCTATTGTAGGCCATGTGTTTTATGGAAAACAGATGGTACAGTGGTTCGATTAGAATTAAACCCAGAGTTCCATTGGCTTGAAATGGGTTTTGGCATAACGTGCCTATGCATAAAAAGCCTGCATGACAAAACAAATATACATTTTACCCTTAGCCAAGCAATGGTCTAGCTGCCATCTTTTACTGAAAATATGCTGTTATTAGAATTTTCATAATGGTGTGAGTAATTTCTGCTTTTAATGCAAGATCGTGTTTATGAGCTACAGTCTAAACACAAATCCAAACACCTAAGTGTTGAGTTTTTCTTTTTAAACAATCCACTTTTATCTTGGGATGAAGATGTATATTTCAAATAATTGAAACCTAAGGTGCATTCATTCACATACAGGAGGCAGTTAATGAGATTAAGGGGCAATGTGAGGGTGCTAATAGTTCCTAAGAAGCCAAGTAGGAGGGGACATCCCCATCTGGCTGAAGTATGCCCACCACCAAGGCTTTTCACTTCTCTCTTCTCCATTCTCTCCGCGATCAGGCTCATTGTACTGCTCGAACTCGTTGAAAGGATCAAATCGATCATAATTATCCAGGTCAGGTATGGATAAGTAGTCGTGGTCAGGTTCTACTCGCACTTTCCTCAGCACAAAGTCCACACGTCCTGTCTTTTGCATGGTGTGAGGCAGCCTGATGCGCTTCACCATTTTAGAGTAGCCAGGAGCTGTGGCGGTTACGATGTGGACACCCGGAATCAGCAGTCTCCAATAGTCACCATCTTCAGCTACAGAGAAGAAGGAATCAGGCAGAGGGTAAATGGGGTAACATACTCCTCCAGAAATCTTAATTTACTCAATGGCTGTATTATTGAGACGTATGCATTGTCCTGTCAGGTTTTTAAACATAAATGACCCCTACACAAGCCTTGCATGACAATGGATATAGACAAAATTTTGCAGACACTTGACCATAAGATTCGAATGTGCATTTTAAACATTCATTCCACATTTAGTTGCTGGCTGCTGTTATAAAAACCTCCACTCTTCTGTGAAGATGTTCCACTAGATATTGGAGTATATATATATATATATATATATATATATATATATATATATATATATATATATATATGATAGGAATGTGTATATCTAAGGTGTAAAAATATGATTGGAATGTGTTTTGCATTAAAGGTTTTAATTTAGCCTATTTTATATTTATTTATTGATATTTTTTATAAAAATGGTCAAACAGAAATGTCCGCGTAAAAAAGATTAGTGGTGTAAAATTCATTTTGACAACCCTAATAGATAGTAAAATTGACTAGGAACTGATCTGATAAAGATATTAAAAAATACATTTTAAAGAAAATACTAATTTAACTATACATGTCTGTCATTGTAATGATATGACAAAATAAGTATAAAAAATTGAACAAATGAGATTTATATGACAAAACGTGATATTCAAAAATTTCACTGTGGTATAGGTTTAGCATTGACTATCTCCACTATTTATTTTTCTTTTGTCATCATTACCTGTTGTGATGTCATGCCGAATCCCTCTAACAGAAATGACGGCACCTTTAATTCCATTTCCATATGTGTCTTTCACAACACCCTTTATTCCTCTGTGGACCTACGGCAATAAATCAATATTAATGTTAATATTTCAATGAAACCCTTCATTGAACTCAGATACAAGTGTGTTTTTTTAAATTATCTTGATATTTTATTGATGATATTTTAAATGATCTGGGGGGAAAATGAAAAAAACCTTATTTATGAATTAAGAAAACAAACCTGTCCATGTGTACGACAATAATGATTTGGTTATGCTGCCATCTTGTGGTTTTATCTACAATCTACAGGAATCTTTTGTAAGATCTATAATTAACTGAAATAAAAGGAGGAAGTAGGCAGCTCTATCTTGCCACATTTAATGAGTTTTAATTTTATATTAACAAAAATAATATTAGTCTTTTTCTGGGTCTGGGAATTTTTTTCTTATATATATATATATATATATATATATATATATATATATATATATATATATATATATATATATAATACTGTAGGTAATATACTTGGGTAATATAACTAAGTAATGACTAATATACTTCATTACCCAAATATGAGAACAGTACAAACAATTTTAAAAAATTGTCTAAAAAAAAATTATAAAAAAAAATTTTGAACATCAATAATATGTTAGTTAATTCAGAAAAGGGACACTCACAGACTCCATGAAACTGAGCAGAGCTTCTTTGTTCCTGCGCCACTCTGGATAAAGCTCTTCTTCTGAAGGGAACTTATCACAGCCTAGTTCCACCGTCAACTCCAAGCAATTACTGTGCAGGTAGTTGAAGTCTGACATGCCTAACACACATGTATTGATTGTTAGTAAGGAAATAAAACTTTTGGGGGACGTGTTGTTAAAGGAAAATAATCAATGATTATACCAGAAAACATTACAGTGGTTGTCTACACGATAAACCTTTTTTTCCTTTCTCAGTCTTTGTAATATAACTGTATATAACACTATATGGACAAAAGTATTGAGACACTAACTGTTCCAGCTTCTTCCACAAAACAAAAATGGCCTGCTGTAAGATCTGACCTCAACCCTATTGAACACCTTCGGGATAAAATTGAATGCTGACTGCACCCAGGCCTCCTCACCCTACATCAGTACCTGACTTTACTAATGGCTTCGTGGATGAATGAGCGCAAATCTCCACAACCACACTCTGAAATATAGTGGAACATCTTTCCAGAGGAGTAGAGGTTGTTATAAGAGCAAACAGGGACAGAATGTGGAATGGTTGAATGAAAAATCACATAAATCTTTTAATCAGGTGTCCACAAACTTGCCCATATACTCTATCACACAACAGAAAAAGAGAAACACTGTTTTGCATTTAAAAATTGTCTTTGCAGGAATGTATTAGATTTCATTCAGACTGTTTGCTATTGATATATAGCATGGTATAAAAACAGAGTCCCAGGTGTAAAAATAAACCTTTGCAAGCTTGTTGTTACTGTCTGCTGCTCCTCCACTAATTAAAACAAAGTAATTATGGAGCCAAGTGATTATAAACTCTGTAATTTCTTGTTAGAAATCACAATTTGAAAAGCAAGTGCAATTAGTTAAAATTGGTAGCAAAGTTTTGTGTTTTCACAGTCTGAAACGGCCGACTGTTGCCATCCACCCTACACTTTTGTGCTTTGTTTCACCTCCAGCAAAGCTGTACCACTGAGCTCCATTGATAATGCCTCCACTGCTGGCAAATGATCCTCCACATCTCTGGGTCTCATTGCTGGCCATTGTCGCATGAGCATCCGCATAGGTCCGGGCCAGCTGCTTAAATATCTACCCCCAAAAAGAAGTACACTCTTTATGATCTTTTACCATTATTAATCACATTGTAAGACGAAAAAAATTAAAAGAAACAAACCCAAACCTGCTCATCAGGTGTTGGAGAGAACATTTTCTCCTCCAGGGGGTGTCTGGAGAAGTCAAAGGGATACGAGATGACAAGTTCTCCCCCATGTAGACTGGCAGAGATAACAAATGGAATGGACCTGATCCATTTCATCACAGCGTAGGTTTCTGGGGCTACCTGGCAAAGAAAGAAAGTATCTAGTTGAACCAGGATATAACTTCTCTGGTATACAATCTGGTGGCTTAGATACAATAATGTACTGATGTAATAATAATGTAATGTTACTTCTTTTGAAAATAGTTTTACAGAGCCATCGTTTTGAAATCAGTCAGAAATCAATAACAAACGAAATGACCACTACTCCATAATTACCTTGTTCGACCAGTAGTTCTCGGGGATGGAAAGGTGGTCAGTGCGGAATCGGATGAAGCGGCGTCGGTTGTAGTAAATGGAGGTCAGGTCGGGGAAGTTGCGGTTCAGATCGATGTTCTGAGCATTGGCTCTGCCGCTGACCCAACCGTTATACAAGTGACCCTAATCCATTTCACACACAATCCAGACAAAATAATTAGGACTGTACTGAATTCAGGATTAACACTAAGCATGACTGTGGATTTGTTCTCAGCCCAAAAACGCAAGAGTATTTAGTGGCTTGTGCTATGTGCTACACAGCCAAACATACAACTAAGGGGTTAAAGTTAAATATATTGAGATGAATATATATATATATATATATATATATATATATATATATATATATATATATATATATATATACAGTACAGACCAAAAGTTTGGACACACCTTCTCATTCAAAGAGTTTTCTTTATTTTCATGACTATGAAAATTGTAGAGTCACACTGAAGGCATCAAGGGCTATTTGACCAAGAAGGAGAGTGATGGGGTGCTGCGCCAGATGACCTGGCCTCCACAGTCACCGGACCTGAACCCAATCGAGATGGTTTAGGGGTGAGCTCGACCGCAGATTGAAGGCAAAAGCATCTGTACTGTATATATATATATATATATATATATAAAGATCTCTGGGTATGTTCTTTATCTCAGATTTCAATTATAATCAGAGATTTTATAGAATATTATATATCATATTTATAATATGTTTGTATTTATTTGTGTAGCTGACAGTAAGTTTGGATATTTGTAATCGGGATTAACTGGATTTTTTATGTGACAAACTCGATAAGATGCAAGAAATATCTCAGGCAGAACAAGCAGGAAGCAATACATGCATAGAGCACATAGAGACAGAATCAGCCCAGACATCAACAAGCTCGTAAAACAGACTTGAACATGCTCAAAAAATGGCTGTTTAAAAAAGCAAAAACAAGACAAAACATGAAGCACAAAGTACATTCGAAGCAATCAACATGGATTAGCCATTTCGTTTTACAATTTGTGCCAATGACAAATATTTTCATTACCCATGCAAACATCTTTTTCACTAACCAAGATCTGACTTATTTCCAAAATCTTTGGTGTTATGCCAACTTAAGGACCGTTTTTACCCTAGACCATTGGCTAAGACATGAAGCAGACATCTGGCTAATAAATATGAATAAAGCAAAGCTACTCCTGCATGTCTAACTTCTATTAAGCACATTAAGGTCAGACAAATGAGTGAAAACTCAAGTATTTAGCATGCATGTACTAGCTTGCAGATTACACAGTACATGAATATACCATATTTTGTTTTGCATATCCTTATGGATCTGAACCAAAAGCCGTGCTGATCATTTCCATGACAAAGAAACTCATGCTGAGAATTTATCTGAGGGTTGTAGCAATAAAGAAGAAATATCTATTAATCCAAAAAACTCCCTTTACCAGTGGTTCACTCTCTTCCACCATTTCATGCCATGTAGTGAAGTATCCACACTATTTGCTTTTTTTTGTTCCTAAATAATTTTACCATGCTGATTCGATCAGTCAGACATTCATGTTCAGTAACAAACTATGTTTAAACATTTTTGTTAGAGATGATCTCCCATCAGATGGACCACCCTAAAAGTACAAATGTCATGTGTACACTAAAGTGACATAAAAGAAAACAGTACTGTGGTTTTGGTTGGCACTCTGGATTTGCATTGCCACATTGATCCCTTCGGAATATAAGAAGGTGGATTAAAACATGATTCCTTATTGCAATTAGCCAGCTTAGTCAGATAGCTCAAGACTCTGCCTCAGTTTGTCAGAACCGTGCTTTTGAGGACCTTTAGTGCAGGGAGATTGTGGATAGAAGGCCCAAAAACAGACAGACAAACTGTAGCTGAGTCGCGGCACACACACAGAGGGATATTTACTTCTGGGTTGGTGTTTTCAGGATCGTTGCTATCGGCTACCTCTGAGGCGGCAATCTCATAGCCATCTGGGTTCATGGAGGGCAGCAGGTGAATGCGAGTGTTGTTGATGAGGCTCTGGATCCGCTCGTTGCCCAGCAGGTACTCAGAGCACAGGTACTGAGCCAGGTAGATAAGCAGCTGCCGGCCTAAAACCTCGTTTCCGTGCATGTTCCCGATCAACTTAATCTCTGGCTCCACTGCAGTATAACACAGATAGTAAAAAGAAAAAAAAATTCAGGCCATTTGTCATTTAAATTATTAATTATATATAATACAAAAAAAAAAGTGTCTAGTTCCCTGAGAGAACGAGACACTGCATCAACAAAGTTTTGAGAACACCTCTGGGTGTACACACTCTGCATCACATGTGAAACCTGTCCAACAGAAAGGCAACCAGAAAGCAATAAACACACATGCGGTGGAGCCGACGCTAGCTTCTGAAATGGAAGGAAACACTGCAGGGATGCATCGAGTGTGGCCTGGAGACGCAGCGTCTCATTCCCTCAGGGAAATAGGGTTGCATATTTAACCTAGAGACATTCTTTTTCAGCAACTCGAGCTGCATCAAAAACGCTTTGGGAACGAGAGTCCAATCCCGCCAGACTGATCAGTTTCTGCCTAGTGTGGGTGGGCACAGCTAGGCTGGAGGATAGAGAAGCCATGAGTAGCCCTGAGGTCAAGGCTATAAAACCTGCCAAAAGGTCAGTGGAGTGGACCAGTCTTTGGATCTGATTTAAAACACAACCTGCTTGAGAGTACACATCTAGAACCTAAGCCTCACTAGTGATCAATTCAACTGATGTAGATCTAGAATGGGACACAACCCCCCCATCCAACATAGGCACTATAAAGTACCAGCTGTAGAAACCAGATTCTCTGTCTTGCGGAGGGACCACCTCGATGGCCTCCTTCCTTAAGAGAATGTGTACTTTTTGTTTGATGACCAGAGCCTGCTCGGGTCCCATCAGAGTGGGACACACCCTGTTGAACCAGAGACCAAGACTCAAGTTGTATCAAGTAGCTATTCTCTACAGTGCGTTGTTTCTTCACCTCCTGAAACCTGTCAACAATCGTATTCATGGCATCGCTGGACATGCCAGTGGGAACCACCGAGGCATCCAGAAGGAAAGCTCTGTCCCTGTCAGGAACTGCTGACAGGGTGAGCCACAGATGCCTTTCTGTGGCTACCAGGGTGGACACGGACTGGCCAACGGTCCTGGCGGTCTTCTTTGTGGCCCTGAGAGCTAGGTCCATAGCACAGAGTAGCTCTCAGACATCTTCAGACCCTGAACTATCCTCCTTGTCCAACTCCCTTAGCAAGTCCACCTGGTATGCCTGCAACAATGCCATCGTGTGCAGGCACCCAGCAGCTTGACCTGTGGCCATGTAAGCTTTGACTACCAGAGCCGACGTTGTCTGCAGAGGCTTGGTGGGTAGTGCCAGGGCCTTCACGGACATTGCATCACCCAGGGAGAGATAGCCAGCTAGTGTCTCTTCAACCCGGGCATCACCCGACAACCGCACTCTTTCAGCTCCACTACATTAGCATAGAGGGGGATAAAGAGGCAGGCCAAATATGGGCTGCTCCAGGACCTGGACACCTCAGTGTGCAGATCCAGGAGAAACGGCATTCCCCGATGTGGAGGCAGTGACGCAGAATGCAGAAAGCACTCGTCCAGCTTGCTTGGCAGACGCTGCTTCTGCTTTTTATCTGGCCAAGCTAACTCAAGCTTGGCGACAGCACTAGTTACCACCTCCAAAAGTTAATCGTGGAGGACTGGCTGTGAGGGAGTGTCAGCAGGTTCGCTGACATCTATCACCTCCCCTCCTTGGAGGAAGAGAGGTGGAGCACAGCGTTCTCTCCACCAGGGGAAGAAACCACTGAAAGGGCATGCTTCCGAATCCTGGAAGAAACCGCTGGACCTGCAAACCCCAACATGTGAATCACCGCTTCGCCTCAGCAACAGCAGGACCAGAATGAGGCTTGAACCCTTCTCAAAGAGCGCTCTGCGGGAGCATAGAATTTGACTTCACTTGTCTATCACATCTTCAAGCTGCAGAAAATTGTTTATATTGTTTATATTGTTGTTAGTAACTGGGATAAAGAAAAATATAATATATTGGGTAACTGTACCCTTGTATTGTACTATAAATATGGATATTGGATTAATAAGAGAGTAATATCTAATAGTAGCAAGGAGGGTTTATTGGTCTTTTACCTTTTTATAATAAATATATTGTTTAATAGTTAATCAGTAAAGTTTTCTTTAGACATAGTTTAGGATATAACAGTGGTGGGAAAAATACATGAAAAACACATTTGCACAAAATAGACAAATACAAACTGCATTTTGTGCTTGTCATGTGGTGCTTTCCCTGTGAGGCCAGAAGAGGGCAGGCCTGAACACGAAACTAATCATGGCTTTCTCAAAGCAATGGTTTTAACTTGTACTGTGAAAATAAAAATGAAGTCTGTGCTCACGTAGCTCATGCTGTCCAGGATTACTGGAGAACTCAATGACCAGCAAGTCCTTCCCCTCCGCACTACGGCCGATGCTGTAGGTTCGAGAGATATGGGGGCATTTGGCTGCTGTTTTCTTTAAGATGCTGAACATTTGAGCGTTAGTGTGGTACGTGAACTGAAGAACAGTTGCCTGACCCCCATCTGAGATGCTGGAGAAGGCGACGTCTTGCCTGGCTGGGAGAAGAAATTGAGACAAGATGCATGACATAAGATTCCCCTAGGGCTCACAGTCCCTTCATGTGGAGACAAGCTTGGTTTCACGTGCTATAGCAGCATCACTCATATTCCGAGACTTCATTCCTGAAACATAATTGTATTTACCGAGTGAATAATCTTGGACTGTTACATGTTTTTGAACTTCATAAGAGCTTGTTCTAAAAAAAAAAGTTCATAAATCCTAATGGTAAGTACAAGTTAAGACAGTCTACAGAGTGGTTACTATTTATATATAATGCATTAAGAAATCCAAAGATTATATTAGATTGCACATCTCTCTCAAATCACAAGCTTGCCATATAGAGATTTACTCATTTTGTAATGTTACATTTTAAATGTAGCAACAACTGGTTGAACTCTAAATAAATTTGCTTGAGTGAGAGAACAAATGGTTACAGCTATAGTTATAATGTATGTGAAAGATACATTTATTCTGTGGATTTTACACAGCATTACATTTTATGATTTTTTTTTGGCAATTTGCTTTGGCGCAAGAGCAATAAGACACCTACTATAGGTTTCTACAGCAGCACATTGTATTAATAATAAAACATATATAATTCAATAGTGATATGTTTTCTCCGTTCTTCTAATCATTACCTTTGAGCTCAGACAGCGGGTCATGGCAGCCTTCTTCCTCAGCTGCAAAAAAGCGGTCACAGTCCAGGAAGTAGGGCCAGGCCATGCGAATGGATTCAAAGGCATGAGCGCAGTTCTTCTTCACAGCCTCACATGAGCTGCGGCATGGCTTTACTCTTTTATTCTTATGGCATCGTGGAGCTAGTACTGAGCATCCGAGAAAACGTAGCTCGGGCAAGCACTCGCCCCCCAGCAGGCCGTGCAGGACATTAAGCAGCAGGTACTCAGTGCTCTGCTCGGCCTCCTGTCGCGACTGCTGTCCGATGAGGTTGGGAAAGACAACTTGGCTATAGGGCACATCCTGGCAGTAGCTCAGCACCATGTCTGTGCACTGCACTAAAGACAGAACATGGCGAAATATAGACTAAGGATGAGTTATGGTATGGAGAATGTTAAAATAAACAATAAGGGACTTACAACAAGGGAGCAAAATAAAATGCATGCATAGTAATAATGAAAATCAGCTGTTTTAATTTCTGAGTGGTGCACCAAAAAGCATTTGGCATATCATCAGTGAATTGTGAGTTTGAATCTTAACAATGTCCCAGCCATCTGTGGCCAGGAGACAAGGAAGCAAAATTAAAAAAGCTCATTTGCTACAATTGTGCTTATTTAATGTTGCTTTTGAAATTTATATATTCAGAAGGATTGAGTTAATATGTTACACTGGTCAAGCCTACACAGATCCTCTCACAGTAAGCAAGGTGGGCCCAGGATGAAACCCACCAGCCTGCAGCTCTGACCAGGTGCACCACTGCTTTACTCCTAACTTAACTTGGTAGTATGTTTCCTCGTCTTCATCCTACCTATGTACCTAAATACCTACCTACCTACCTACCTACCTACCTACCTACCTACCTACCTACCTACCTACCTACCTACCTATCTGTCAATCTATGTAATTGTTCCATTGTATAATGAGTGTTTTGTATATTGAAATCTATGTACCCAAATATTGATTCTACTGTATATGGTAAATAAACTCCTGAGCACAAACAAATCAAATTCTGTTCCAAATGATTATGGCTTTCTAATGCTAAAGTATTTTCTAATACATATAATGTAAAATGAACTACTACAGCTCTCGCTACAACTGGTAAATTTCAGCAACCTTGAGCCCCCTCACTGGCCCTGTCTCATTTGCATGTCTTACCATTAACCTGGCAAACACAAATTACCCTTAGGCTCAAAGTTATCTCTAATCTCTCTCTCTCTCTCTCTCTCTCTCTCTCTCTCACACACACACACACACACACACACACACTTTCTCCCTATGTGTGGGCATGTCAAATCACATTTTCTAATACTTTCTGCCTTACAGCTTCCAGGCAAATAGCCAAGACCTCTATTTAACCCTGTGTTCAAAACAATAACAAATGGACATTTATAATAAAGCAAAAATGCAGTTTTCACAGAATGATTCGATATTGTCAAGCAGAGTATACTGCTCACCCTTCTCTTTTTCCGGGTCTTTGCATCTTCCTATAAAACACAATGAAAATCAATGTGAGTTATCAATGTGGAAAAGCTCACACGTGCACTGCAAAGCATGCAAACTTTGTTGTTGAGTAATATTTCTGAGTCATGCCAACCGTGGGTGTGTCTCTGACAATGTTTTTAAACTTTTAATGATTTACAACTGACTATTTTGACCAAATTGAGTTCATCCATGCACACAAATCTAAAGCATACCTAAGTATCAGACTATCAAGCTTCTATATCCTGTGCATCTGATGACAAAGTTGTCATTGGCAGTTATCCATTTTACTTGATATTTTTTGCTACACAGCACACAAGAGATTTGAATGCTCTAACATGTATATATGAAACAGTAAATCAATTTGTAGCTTTGACCTTTATAGTTTACATTTTTTTTTCAATACAAAAAATTTTGTACTCGAGGTAAAAAAATAAAAATAAAAAATGTTGTTGTGGGTTTTTTTTTTAACTAGTTCATTAAAATGGTATTTTTTTTAATGCAAGTAGGTAATTTTCAGGTAAATATTTCCTTAAGACTATCTGTTGAATTATAGAGCACATGTCTGATTATTTTCTGATGACAGCACATCCCAAAGTTACCATATTATATTGAATAGCTCAGATATACGTTGAGATACATTATACATTAATTTGCAGTTAACTTTAATGCTGTGGAATGTGCTTGCAAAAAATTCATATCATCACTTATGTTATTGCAGCCAGAAACCAGTCATTTGTATCTGGTACTGTATGAGCTGCAGATGTTGCAAATCAAAAATTACAAAATTTTTACACAAATAAATCTTTATATCCAGATGTGTTATTTATTTTTGTGTGCTAATCTGACATTTAACATTTTAATCATTAGCATGATTTTACCTCTGCATATGCATTACTCTAAACATAATTTGTTTAAAGGTTTTCCCCAACAGTTCAAAAATAAAGAGTGAATCATGGTACAGAAGTGTTTAATTCTTACATATTTTCTGATCAAATACTTATTTTTAAGACCTCTGAAAGCTTGTTTTAGTCCCATTTTGGAGCTTGTGCCATTTCTATCGTTTTGTTTTTAACAATTAATATTAATTTAAAAATATTTTCCACATTATATAAATAAAATAAATCATTACAGAAGCCACGCCCCTACGAGTTATTAGTTTGAACCCTTTGCACTGTTTTCACACTGAGACTTTTAGAACTGGTTTTAGGCCATCCGGGTACTTTCCGTTTACTCCGTGATTACTGCTATGGTTTAGGACATACTAAACTTCATGTGAACACTATAATTAGTTGAGAGCAGAAGCAGGTCATGCGCTGTTGGAAACGAGATGAAACCCATACTGGACAGTAAAGGCAAAGTCAGTTTGGATATAAAGGTACCCCATGGGCATATGGGCAGTCTTTAGACTCTAGTCTGGCCACACACATCAATTAAAGGCACACAGCGCTTTTTTAAGGTAGGAAGGTAGAAAACGGTATACGGACGTGTTTTGTATAAATACATCACCTAAAGCTTGGTCTCCGGGTTCGCAGGAGCGCGGCGGCGCGCACGAAGACGCGGCGAGGACGCAGAAGAACACGGTGGCGCGCAGCATGCTGGAGGAGTAGTGATGTGGCTGTCTGTCTGTGTGGAGACTCTTTTTCTCCAGGGCCTTGGCTTTAGGGGCGCGTCCTCGTCCCCGCACAGCCACAGAAACCCATACGATCAAATTACAGACTTCAGATTTCTCCTCCTTTGCCGGCCTCCCACGCTGCACTGCTCACTGCACGCTCATGCAGCCTAATTGCACAGCAGCTGGAAGGTTCTGTTTGTGTAAGGGGCATGTCTTGAGACTGTCATTAAATAAATCAGAAAGACAATATTATCTTGTTTTTGGAGAATCAGCGTTTCTTATATATAGGACATATTTCATAAAAATGTATAGTTATATAAATATGGGAAATCATATTTTGACTCAGTTTGAATCAGAGAGCATTTATTCTTGAAGGAGCACAGTTAATCCAAATATAGACATGAGTGGACTTTGCAATTCAGTAGTAATTTCTCCACTATACATACAATGTACATATTACATAGTATATCTTTTTTACCTCTCATTACATCTGCACTATTTTATCTATATGTATCTTTATATCCTTACTGTACATTCTGCCCAACATTTCATATTCATGCATATATGTGTGTATAATGTGTGCGTATTTATATACACATATATAAAGTACAGATAAATGTTCTAAAGCTATGGCATTTAAGGAAATGTGCAGAAGTGGAAGGTTATACTATTATGGGATTTAAGAAATGTGCAAGCTGAATAAACACGTCTAATATATATATATATATATATATATATATATATATATATATATATATATATATATATATATATATATATAGCCTTAGAACATTTATCTGTACTTCTCAACGATGTCCACACATCGTTGAAACTGCTATAGCCTTTATATTTATTCACTGTACATATGCTTACATATATATCACATGCTGTGTAAATATGCTAAATATTTATCTGCACTATTTGCACGATTGCTACTTTTTGCACTTCTGGTTGATGCCAAACTGCATTTGACAAAATGCAATGACAATAACGTTCTATCTATCTATCTATCTATCTATCTATCTATCTATCTAACTATCTAACTATCTATCTAACTATCTATCTATCTATCTATCTATCTATCTATCTATCTATCTATCTATCTATCTCTCTATCTATAAGAGAATTTAAGTTTCTAAGTGCAAACAGGCTTTAGCGTGTCTTACTCTGATCAGAGGCTTCTGGTCAGTCTGCTGTAAAGCCCAAATCTTTGGAGTGTTGCAGTGAAGGTTGACCTACTGCAGATATCTCCTATCTCCACACATGATCTCAGGAGCTCAATCAGAGCGACCATTAGGTTCAAATCACTTCGCTTACCATTTCTCTTCTCCCAAGATTATACTGTTCAAAGTTCTGGTTGTTCTAAATTTCTTCTATTTAAGAATTATGGAGGCCCACTAGGGAACCTTTAAAGCAGATTGTAGGTTTCCACAGATGTTTGCCTCAGCACAATCCTGTCTCTGACTCATGGCTTGGTATTTTGCACTGTATTTTTACTTTTAGACCTTACTCTATATAGACAGGCGTGTGCCTTTTCTAAATCATGTCCTATCAATTAGATTTGCCATGGGTCTGATTACCTATGTGAGTGTCATATTCCAGTTTTTATATTATGGAGCATAGAATTGTAATTAATGTGAAAATAATTTCAAACATTTTAGCATGAGGCTGCAACATTAAAAAAATTGGAAAAATGTACGTTTTTTGGAATATTTCCCGGTTAAACTGTATAGTCTATTACTGAAATAATTATTCCTCAAAGACAAGTGTAGCATACAGTATACAATGTGTATAGTCAGTATTTAATCTCTTACCTTCTTAAAGAAATTATTGCGTGATTCCACTTATTGACTAATTTGTACATTAATTTAATTAAGGTCATGTACAGTAGTGTTTGTTCGATGGACAATATTTTACACATATCTACCCTGCTTTTGTACACATTTATCATCTTTATCACTTTTTGTTCCATAAAATAATTTGTTACACCACTCACACCACACTGTCACAACGATTGGCTATAATAACATAAAAAAATGTAGTAGAATTTTCCTGGAAACTATCTGAAAAATCCAGGTGATGTTTTTCCTGTCTTCAGCTGCCCAGTTTTGCTGACTTACCATAGTTTCAAGTTCCTGTCTGACTGAGTGTCATCTTCTAATGTGGTCTTTTGCTGATCTTTCAGCTGGAACTGCTGCTAGGTTCAACTTTTCTTTTTTTTACTTTTCTGTTCAACATAGTTTCCCAAAGGTTCTTCAAAAGTGTGCTTATTTGAGTTACTATTGGTTTTCTGTTAGTTCAAACTAATCTGGCTTATTGTGTATAACAATCCCTAGAAATCAGCAGTTTCTGAAATACACAGCAAAACAGTTTCCCCATTCTGATGTTTGATATGCCCATTAACTAAAGCTCGTGATCTGTATCTGCCTGTTTTTGTTCAATGTGCTGCCAACATAGGTGTTCCTGTTAAAGTGGTTGTTGACTGTGTGTATATATTTAGTGAAATGTTATGAATCTATATCTCAAGGTTAGCAGTGAGTGACAATTGGGATCAGAAGTAAATCTCTGAAACCCTCACCTGCTTAATTCTGTGCTCAAATTGGATGCTGGTTATTCACGTGTCTTCCAAAAAAAAAAAATTACTTTTTAGCTGGAGTCCAGATGAATCAGATCAATATCTACACAATGTTTGCAGTATGCACAGAACAGTTCTAGTACACTTTATTGACATGTTTATATTATTTGCATTCATATGTACATGACAGCATTATATTTGTTAACACATCCTCTATGGCATCTTGGAAGTGTGGCCAGTTTGATGACATAATAATGTTCTCTAATGCAGTATGTTTGTGATTGAAATACAAATTAGAGACAAAGAACATAATCGTAAGAAGAAGAATGATGATGATAATAATAATGATAGTAACACTATTAATAACCTCCAGAAACGTTGGTCATTCTGGCTAAGATTAAAGTCATGTGTTTCTGCGATACCAAGCTGCCACTCTTGGGGCCCTTGAGCAACGCCATTAACCCTCTGTGCTTCACTGGCACTGTAACATGGCTGAGCTGCTGCTCTGACCCCAGCTTTCTGCTGGGATATGCAAGAAAATAACACTTTCCTTATACAGTATATTAATTTAAATTAAAAAAAAAGAGCAACAATGGTTGTCCACTGCCACAAAATGGCCTTATTGGTTCATATTAATATCAATGATTCTTTCTTACATGTGTATCAACCTCCAAATTGCCCCCAGTACATTCCAGCGATGCTATCCTTATGTATAAACCACATCTTCATCACAGTTTAGTTTGTTGAAAGTTTTAGTGTTTTTAAAAGGAATTTTACATAGGTTGTAGCATATGTGCCATAATCAGAAATATTTCTGACACATTGTCTCTGTGCTAAAATAAATTAGGGATGGATACCCAGCTTAAAAAACATCAATAATTTAAATGTAAAAGCAGTTCTTAGGTAAAGAATGAAATCTGCTGGAGATTTTAATTTTTTTTTAATCTATTTATCTATTTGATCCAAAATGTTTTATTACTTTTTAATATATCAATTGTTGTGAAAAATCTACAAAAAAAGATTTTATCACTTGTGTTCTAGCAGCTAATAATGTACCCTCACCAGATTTCTATGTTGTTCCCCTTTAATGCTAATAAACTTTCAATGTTTAGACTGCAAAGTCACAGCTTTATACTTAACTGTCAGAGTTGCTCATATAGGACGCTTATCACCGGGGAATGTATTAGAGAATTCCGCAGCGTGTTTTGTTTTGGACATTTTTCTTAGGTTGTATCATCTGTTTTTTTAAGGAAGGGATTACTCTTTCAAAGGAAAGAATTTATGCATTCTTTCCTTTCATTTTCCTTCTGAATGTTTTTTGGATTTGCCAACACATAAACACAGTGCCTTAGTTTCCTCCTGATCATTCATGAGATCCACCAAACCTTGGGTCAAGCACAAGCAACCATTTAAGCTGTTGATGCATTGCATAGAGATTTTGCTAAAAAAGTAAACAGCAGGGTATTTTTCATGTGTTTATATTTAGCTTTTACATGCAGCTTAAAGGTAGTTGTCGCTGTAATTTTCTATATATGAAGTACTTCTGTGGTCAGAGGAGGAGGAGGACGGTTTGTATCCCATTAGTCTATTAGTCATTCCAGTGAGCACCTACCTGTATTCATGTTAAAGTAAGCAGTAGAAAAAAAGATTCAATGAAGCCTTGCTGTACACCAGGCATTTACTGATGACCCCCATTGTGGGTTGATCTGCACTGCACTAAAGAGAGAGAGATAGAGAGAGAGAGAGATTACTCTAAGGATGATATACTAAAGAACTGATGCATTTTACCAGGGTTATGATAAGTTTGAAAATATTAGTTTTTATATTTTTTTGTTTTATATTTTGGTTTTTAATTTCAAATTATTAAAAAGATAGATTTATTTAGTTTGTTTAAAAAGATTTACTTTTGAATTCTGTTATCTTGATATAAAGATAACCCTAACCCTTGGTATTAGCCCTGCTAAAATAATTGCAGCTCATTTTTACTTGCCATACACATTCAATTTGTGTATATGTATATATTTATACAAAATTTATAAAAATAAATAAATTATAAAAAAAATATATAAAAATTATTTAAAAAAGAAGGACGGACGGACGGACGGACAGACAGACAGACAGATATGATTTTCCAGGATTATAAGCCAAAATACACACACTGATTATAAAAGCATGATATTGTATGCCCTAATACACATTTAATAGAACATATTGTAAATATATTTTGTTGCACATTTATTGTTTATTCTATACTTTTATCATTAACACTCAGTAATCAGTCTCAGCAAACGATTACAAAAAAATGATAGGTAGCTTGCAATTGACAAGTGGGTCAATAAAACATCATTATTAGTTGAATTATTCTCTTTTGTTTTATTTAGCCAGGAGACATGATTACACTAATGCAAATTTGCTAACTTTGATGAACAAATAATTCCAAATAGTTACAAAGTACAAATTATTTCAAAGTTTTTTCACATACATTTATTTTCTATCTCTTCAGAACAGCCTAAGCATAGTTATCACTAATTCATAATACAACCCAGTGATAAAGTTCTATATTATTATGGCACACACAGGGTGTTACTGTGCTATGTAATGCTTCAGTGGCACAGCATAGCACATGTGCAGGGATACTTGAAGCAGCTGATCTATCCACTATTATATCCTTTATGTTAGTACACCAGGTGGTGATTTGAACCCGGGGCAGCTACAAGTGATGATCTTATTACATCCTTCAATCACTTTTCTTCAGAAGCCTATAATCACCACCTTTTTTAATATCTAGTGCAAATGTGCACATAACAGGATACTACACCAAAATAAAAAACTGAAGTCATTTAATACCTTGTTACAACATATGGAGTGAAGTAGAACACAAATGAGCCAATAAATATGCAGACTTTCTTGGTAGCCCTTCGCTTCTTTCTTTTCTGCTCCATTGAGCACCTTTGTTTTACACTGTTAAGTTAGAAAGGTCCCATCATAAACCTCATAGTTACAAGGAGTAGATATTTTAAGAACATCAAATCTTGTTTTTTAAGTGAAAAATCTTGAAACAATGCTTGAGGGAGGAATGGGAACTATAAATCGCTTGATTTGTCAGTTAATTATGTAAATCTTGTTTTTATATGTTCCTACTGAACAGCAGCTGCATGTGTGCATTTTTTGATTACAGTTACTAAAGGCTTCTTTATTCCATTCAATTAAGTATATCTTTGTATAATGCTTCTAGCAGTAGACATTATCATAAAGCCATTTTACAAAAATAAATAGATTAAGAATATACATTTTTGATTTAGAATATTTACCCTTATAAGTTTATTCCTAATGAGCAACAGATATGGCAAGTAATAACTTCCTCAGACGACATGAGGAAAAAAACTTAAAAGGAACTAGTCTCAGAAAAGCCATCTTTATCTGGGTGAAAGTGAATTTTAATTTAGTCTGGTTCTTTCTTTGCGTTCTTTCTCTTGCAACTTCCTGGCCACTGGTGCCTCTGGTTTTTGTGTTATATATCTCGACTTTTATAAAGCTAGTTTAGACAATATAAAACTATAATAATAATAAATGTAAATTCAGATTGCAGCATGCGATTTCTTACATTTAAAAACAATAAAAAAAAATTTATCACTTTCAAATTTTAATTCATGACATATGTCAGAGCAACTTACAGTTATCTAATTTACACAACTAAGTGGTTGGGGAAAGAGCCTTGCTCAAGAGTCCAGCAGTGGCACCTTTTGGCGATGGTGCTTCCATTAGAAGTTAAATGGTTAGGGCTAACCAGTGGGACACAAACCATGAACTTGAGTTAAGGTAGAGATACAGTACACTAGGTAAAAAAATGACTCTAGTAAAAGTAAAAGTGCACCCTTCAAACTTTTGCGTGAGTAAAAGTACAAATGTTTTTGACTTCAAATGTACCTAAATATCCAAAGTACAATGAATTATTATGGCTATAATGTTCCTATTATAGTTTTGGTCACAAGACTCTTTGCTTAATTAATGTGAATAGACTCTAATGTTACTTTTAACACACCAATTTAGAATATCATTAATTAGTCATATATTGATTAATATTCATGAATTATGATCATTAACCCAAACCAACTACTTAAAAAAAACCCTGACTGGTGGCTTGCTGTGTGCTTGACCATGATTTTATCCACTAATAAATAAAAAAGAACGACTGATTTTATTTTAATTTAGTTGTGTAAAAAGTAATATATATATGACTTTGAAATGAAGTGAAGTTAAAATCTCCCCAAATTGAAATACTTGCAGTGGAAAAGCGGAGTTGCAAAAAAAAATACCAGTGCAGGAATTGACAGTCAAGTGGGCGCTGTCCAGTGTGCTGATCCCAATTGTTCAATCTTCTGAAAGTCAGTCTAGGCTACATTTACATTTTCTAATGCAATTTATTTATACACAAAATATAATAAAATCCTGGGTTCAGGACATAAAATCTATTAGGATAACCCTAATTAATCAACAGGAATGCAAATGTGTTGTTAATGAATATGCCACAAATGAACTGCACAAAACAACAGAAACTAAATTTAACTCTGCAATACAATTACAAATGTCGGGTTCTCGTGCAATGTCGTGTGAGGCGCATGGTGTTATAGTTGACAAACATTTTGCATGCTTGAGATCTGCACACTATAGTCATGCGCTGATAAGCGGAATTGGGTTGCGTAGACTCACAAGCACACAGGTGCCATGTGACATTTTGATACATGGCAAGGAATGTGATCACTTTTAGTGAGTTGAGATACAATACGAATGTTGGTTATTATAATTATATAAACTATAATAGTAAAAAATTAATTAATTTAAGAAACAAATCTTTTTCTGTTCTTTTTCTTATTGCTGAAACCACATTCAGGGTATATCACAAATGTGAATGTCTCAGTGGCAGGTGGTCAGTGCCAGCAAAGACTTCTCTGCTGGCCTAAACACTATCAGAAGCACTGACCTACATTTACAACCTAAATTCTAATATTTGTTTCATAAAATTGTATTAATTTATTCCTAACAGTTTATTCTCTTTATTTCGTAGTGTTTCTCTTGGCTGCAATCAGATTTAAATTCGCCTCACAGGGCAGCTAGCTGGCTCCCAGAATAGCATCCACATTCTTCCGTCCTCTGATTGGTTGGCCAGAGGGAAATTGTTACAGCCAAGTTCGACTGGCAAAACAAGTGTGTAGCGCTCTGCACACATTAATACATCAGAGTTAGACTTTTTTATGCCTACGGAGGAAAATAAATTTATTTGGTCTCGAACATACATTGATTTGGTCTCGGACAAATGGTATTCACCCTCCATATGTGAAATGCTTCTCTCTCTGTAATGCCACGTGTTGTTATATTGCGTTTTTGTATAGTATTGATGGTTTCTATAATTGCAACATAATAGTGGTGGTATTAAGAGGTGGATTAAGTCGGGTAAGTCTCCACTGAAGGCCCAGATACCAAATGCATGGCCCACCACTGGAATGTATGTTTCAATCAATAAAACAAAACCATTTACACAGCTGACATGGAACACTGCTGACCCAGGCTAACAGTGCATGGGTGGGTGGGTGTTTACACAGTGACAGAATAAAACAGTCCTATATAAAACCTGTCATTAAAAAGCCACACATGCATTGTTTTCTCTGCATGTAAATATAGATGTCTGTATTGTTTTGGTATTTGTTCTGAGAACAAACAGTTACACTGTAGTGATTTTCAGAAAAAGAAAATTGGATCAATGTATTTAAATCAAGAGCAGAATTTCTTCTCATGTATACTGTATGTTGTATGCTCAACAAAAGTATATTGTTAAAGAGCAACTATTTTTTGTTAAATTAAGTAGAAATACAAACATTAACAAACTTAATTTACTGTAGTAACATGGACATTATATCAATATGTAAATACAACCCCATTTTAAGAAAAGATGGGATGCTGTGTAAAAACAAAAATAGAAACAGAATGCATTGATTTGCAAATCTAATGAACTAATATTTTATTCCCAATATAACATAGAATACATATCAAAGATTTAAAGTGAGGAAATATACAATTTTAATGAATTAATGTGGTAATTTAGTATTTTATTGCTGTAAAAATAAAATTGTAAAATGTTAAACTGTAAAATTTTGTGACAGGGTAACAAATGGCTGGAAAAGTAAGTGTAAATAATTACAAATAAGTGTTAATAATTATTACATTTTGCAATTTTGTTAATTGCTAACAGGTCAGTAACATGATTGGCTATAAAAAAACTTTCTTTTGGCTTCTCCCATTAGGGGTCGCCACAGCAGATCATCCGTATTCATGATCCGCATGTTTGATTTGGCACATGTTTTACGCTGGATGCCCTTCCTAATGCAACCCTCCCCATTTACCCGGGCTTGGGACCAGCACTATGAGTGCACTGGTTTGTGCAACCCTAATGGCTGGGGTTGGTTCCCTGAGAGTGGCAGAGTAAAAAAAAAACAGCATTTACAAATTGTGTAAAAATGAAAGAACAAAGTGAGTAAAAAATGTGCTGTGATCATAAGAATCAAAATGTGAAAATCTGTTTTTGGGACATTATTGGTGCTGCATCCTCAGAACTAAAGAGGAAAGGGAACATCCAGCTTGTTATCAGAACTCAATTTAAAAACCTGCATCTCTGATGGCATGGGAGTGCAATAATGGCTATGGAAAGGGCAGCTTGTACATCTGGAAAGGCACCTTTAAATATCAAAAGGTATATACAGGTTATAGAACAACATACACCTCCATCAAGAGGACAACTTTTTCAGGGAAGGCCTTCAATATTGCAGCAAGACAATGCTAAACAAAATACAGCATCTATCATGAAACAAAAAAATATGACAAAATTGTAAAAAAATTTATTTTAAACAGGTAACCTGTATCAGACACAAATAAAACCATACTCCACCCAAAACTCCAGAGTTATGCTTTAAAAACTTCAAAGTGCAACCAAAGGATTCTGTAGCAATAAAGAAACATTACCATTCTTGCATTTCCCTGTATCCTCAACATACAGTTAAACAACATACTAGAGGAACAGGCACTTAAGAAATAAATTAATTGATTAGTGCTTGTATTAATTAACTGTATAAACATCAGCATGGAGTTCACTGCTCTGCCTGTGGTTACTGTGGTTACTAGTGGGTACAACACAATCAACACAAACTGTGTCACAACTATCGTTCAATTATACACAAAATACACACATTTGCTCACTTAAACCTCATGAAATTAAGAAACTATAGGCATTAAACATTCACAAAACAAGTAACAAATTGAATTTCTTGTCACAACACTTAAACTGTTTTGTTGTTTATATTATTGCAGGGAAACACCTTGACACTCTGGCTTAAAGCATCCCTCTGGTTAAACATTAGCCAAGATTCATTTACAGTATGTTAGGCCAAAAGCCAAACACTGACTGCAAGGAGACTTTCACAAGCTTGAAGGGAGAGATGGCAAAAGTGCACACATACTGTTCTTCACTGAAGTAGAAGTACATATACTCAAGATTTAAAATACTCTGGTGAAAGTTGATGTACTGATCACTTTTTCACTCAAGTTAATGTAAAGAAGTTTGGGCTCTGACATGTACTTAAGTAAAAAAACCCTGACTTCTGGGGTGTGAAATAGTAACTTTAGTCACCCCCCCCCTCACACACACACACACACACACACACACACACACACACACACACACACACACACACACACACACACACACACATGGATGTTGGGGGAGGAGGGAGAACTGTTCTTGCAGTATTTGCATTTAAAAAAACAAACAGGTTGACCCTTCCCACACCACTGCACACAACCATAGCAGACACACACACACACACACACACACACACACACACACACACACACACACACACACACACATATAAATTCATTAGCACACCTACTCAAGTTAAGCCACAAATGTTTGCAGTTTACTTCAATTTAAATATAATGCATTATACTCACTTTTAATATCTAGTATTTTGTGTGGTATGTGAAAGTTGTACATTAAATAGAATTATGTTTTGTTTCCATGAACACAGCATTTGTCTTTTTAATTCACTGTTAGAAGTGTCTGGGTGCCTATTTTCCCTGTCCAGACTTGGATTTAAATGGATTTAGGGATACATGCAATTTAAAAAACTAAATAGCAGGCTTAGAACCTGCCATTTCACAACAAACAAATAAATAGTCTACAAGGATGGGTTGAAACATAATTATTTCATAGAAATGGGTCAACACAAAGGAACAAAATATAAACCAAAAAGGACATCATGATGATAACAAAAAGGGTGAGAAAAACAAATACGGATACAAAAACAGATGTTAATTGCGCAAGACTTGATAGAAAAGGCAAAGACAGAGGAGAATATATACAAAGAATGATTATGGATGATTGTGTGTGTATCTGTGTGTGATGAGTAGAATGATGTCAGCTGGAAACCAGAGAAAGTAGAAAAAAAAAGCTTATGATTTGTGCTGTTTTATTGCTGTGACAATTTCACTCTTACAGAGGTTTAGTCTGATATTGGTGTAAGCCCTTGTACTTTTTGTAATAACATGACAAGCTGGAGACTACAAAACCCTCTTTTAGTCCCTTTTAGATAATGAACTTTGCCAAAAGGAAATGTGGTTGCTAGCAGCAGAATTGCTGTGGTTCTGGGAAGTGAAGGATTGATATTTAGCTTATATCTATCTTATTTTCTTTAGATCTTTTCCCTGCCAAATACAGTTGACCTTCTTGTCTATTTAGTCTAGAAATAGACTGTGGTTTGCTCAATGTCAAGTGGAATTGACATGTTTAAATTATTTTTATAGTTAATAAGCATTAGGAAATGGGTAAAAAGTATCCCAGCTAGTTAACCCATTCTATAGGCAACAGAAATATTATGACCAACTGCATATTTCTAATGTCATAGTTCTGTTTAGCTTGGTAAAGTTTACATGGTTATTAGTTGGTCATTTGTGTTGAGAAAAAGAAAAACAAAAAAGGTATTAATTCCACCTCAGAAGCATGACCAAAGCTCCACTATGATTATAAAGGGTGGTCAGGGTGCATGATGAACGGTGGTGAAGGTTGAGGAAGATTTTTGGAAGAGCTACTATGTTACTAAAGCACTTTGGAAAGTTGGTGAAACTGGTGTAGAATTTTCAACTAAAAGTAGTTTTAGCTTTACTCCTCAAGGCTCTGGGGGTGAAAGTCTGTAGCTGTCATTGACTTGAGCAGTCTACTTTGGTCCCTGGAACATGGTCGTCGTCGTCCCCCCGCATTTTTGCATAGCCAAAATACTTTGCTAGACTGAGATAGACATAGCAGAGATCTAGGCAGGTAAAAAATAAAATGGCAAGTAAAGAGGCAATTGTAGCTCAGTCGATAAGGATTGGAAGGTCACAAGTATAAATCCCAACACCACCAATCTGCCACTGTAGGACCCTTGAACAAGGCCCAACTCTTAACTGCTCAGTTGTAAGTCAATCTGCTTAAGGGCTTCTGCCTGAAATGAACAGTAAATGTAAAGGATTTGACATTTGGCTGAAATCTGATCTGCTTTCCAAAACCAGACAAAAAAAAAAACGAAATTAAACCTAAGGCAAAGACGTTACACTGAAAAGCTGACTTAGGTATGATTAAATTGGGTCAAATAAATTTTTACCTCAGTCAGTCCTGTCAATCACAGACTTTTTTTTTTTTTTTCTTTTTTTTTTTTATGCAAATAGATTGAACTGCTTGTCAAATATTGGAGAGTGTTTTACTACATTCCACAGTATTAATATTAAATAACATAAAAAGTGTTATGTAATAGGTATATCTTATTTGGAATCATGAACTTTAAAACAAAAGAAAACTTCTTATATTTCTGATTTGATTCAAAGCTGTCCTGATGATAGCCCACACAGTTTTATTAGCTAGCAGGGAAAAGTCTGGAAGGCTTTTCAATCTTAAAAAAATATTTCCCACACATGCTGTGCACCTGTTTACTACAATCTGTATATCGTCTTCAATAATCAAGCAATGTTTTTTACTCTTTTGAAGTTAATAAGTAAAATAAGCTTGGCATGCTACTGAGAATTCACAAATTCAGACTTTAAAAAAAAATGTTAAACACATCTTATGTTGAAATGTGGCAAAAAAGTATATTTTCTACTCTTGGCATAGTGGCTACTTATTAAAATAGAATATGCATAGTGCTATCTAAACCTATTTTTAAATCTTAAACAGAGAAAGTTGACATTGTATCTAAACTAATGTCAAATAAATTATATAATTTTGTCACTACAAATTCAACACAGCTAACCAAAAATATAAATCTCTCAGGATCAATTAACCATTCAAGCTATGTGCTTTAAATATATTTTGAAAGAAAACTCCACAGATTTCTGCAAGCTGAAGCAAGGCAGAAAAAGTGTGATGTATAGTATAAAAAAAACAGTCTGTCTCTAGATTAGTGCAGTAGGCCATTTATCTACTGCTGTGGAACTATTAGAAGTATTCAGATAATGTGTTTTTCTAACCCTTGCCAGATTTCTAAATACTTGCCAACTCTTATAATGTCAGTCAAAATTAAACTAGTCTGGAAAACTAGAGCTGAACTCTTTGGTGCGAGGCACAGACTGTACTAACTCACAGACTATGCCTTTAAGTATTTAGTGTTTTATGGGACTTTGCCAAAAGTGTAATGTTTTTACTGGATGTGCACTATAAATAATCAATTAAACAAAGTAAATCTTTTGACATTTTCCACAAAGTGAAATATTTAAGGCTTAATTCATGTGTTAAGTTCCATGTTATACAGAATCACAGGGGTTCAGAAAAAATTCTCAACCTTTTTATGAGTATTTATCTGCTGTGTGGTAGGGCATTATACAGTGTATGTTTGTGAACACTTGACTTATCATGCCCAGATGTGCTTTCTGATGATCTTATTCCAAATTTAGTTCCCCTTTGCTGTTATTATAGCCTTTAATCATTGCACTAGATCTTGGAACATGGCTGTGGGGAGTTGCCCATACAGCTGCCAGAGCATTAGTGAGGTCGGGCACTGAGGAAGGCCTGGCATACAGTCAGCATTTCAATTTATCAAAAGGTTGTTCATAGTGGGATCGAGGTCAGGGCTTTGGCCTATTTTCTTCCTCTATACCAACCTTTATGAACCTGGCTTTTAGCAAATGGATGATGGATATATTGACATGATATGGTTGTAATGGTCATGTGTTTACAACCTTTCAGCCATAATGTGTACCATTTTATGTGTAGGTATTTGTCTACATTATATGACCCTGTACATGTCAAAGAATATTTTACTTAATGAAGATAAAATATCTTTTTATTAATAATGCCTCGCACAAGCATTCAACCTGCTTGACCTTTTAAACATTTGGTAGTGCTACAACCTGAAAACAAAATAGACTTAATCAGAGATTTTTAACCTGATTTACACAGTATTGCAGGTAAATATGTCGGGTGCATAAGAATTCATTTGTGATGAATTTTACAATTGCAGCTGCAAGTCTTTTGGGACATGTATCAAACACTTGGGCCAGGCTTTACCCATTGGGCTAAAAGGGCTGCATGCAGTCACTGGGGGAATTAAAGGCCTAATTTTTGAGAAAATATTTTGATTCTTTTAAATGCGTTTTGACATTTCTATCCAGCTGAACAGGGCTGTCGCTAGCTACAGGCAGAGCAGGCAATTGCCCTTATGCATTCGGCTTGGATGGGGGCCCCCTTTACCATAACAAACCTATACACTAGGTCACCAATCAAGATGGGCAGCATAAGACAAGGCTCTTTATCCATTGTATATAAATAACTGTCTTTCACCTGAAGTGGAACCATTTAATATAGCCATTTAATGTAAGTTCCCACTATCTGAATGCATCCCTTGGAGGTTGCTAAGCGAGAAGCTAAACAGGCATACAAAGGAACCGCAGCTTGTGATGCAGCTATGTGATGTATTTTTTTATCATAAAGTATCGTTAAAATAAATTAAACCTTATTCTGCTGATTTGCATCAGCGCCATTTAAAGATGGATTATTATTCGCAGCAGGTTTATTCTGAGTTCAAATCAGCATGACCGCCATGTCGACTTTATAAATACTAAAGAAAAAGTAAAGGTTTGTCAATGAAAACAGCAATCACATATGCTAGATAAGAGACATTTTTACCCCCATTTTACTGTACAGTGTACAGTAAATGTTCATTATTTCAAATAGTGGATAGGTGTGTTACTGTAAATAAGTTACTGAAAAAAATTACAAAAAGTCCTGGGTGACTGTTAGTGTGTCTGTGTGAGTAATTTATAATAAAATTATAGTCTTAAACCTTAAAAGTTAAAATAATGAGAAAAACATTATCAAAGCAAATTAATTTTTTTACAGTGTAGTTTTTTTTTAAGGTAAAAAAAAGGAGGCCGGGGGACCTCCAATGTAAATTTTGCCTAGGGCCTCAAATGTACAGAACTGGCCATGCAGCTGATATACCACCATGCTAATCAATGCTAACCAAGTTAGTTACAAAGTATTTTAAAGTTCTTTTAAATGGCACCAGTTGTGTATATGTTTTTTCTATACACAAGACTTCTCTACGGACATCTCCAGACAGTAAAAGTGTATACCTGGTTCCCACTGGTTTCTGCCAGTTCTTTGCTGATAGCAATGCTGGACATCTGATGTTGAAGGAAAGTAAGCATGATGTGTCTTTAAGTTGCTACATTAAGTTTCATTGGCCAACCACTGTATATACAGTCTTTAACATTATCTGTTTCTTAGCAGAGTTTGGCTGTTCCTCACCACATTTTAAGCCTCCTACACAGCTGTTTCTGTTTCAGTTAATGACTGTGTTTCAACTTACATACTGTATGAAATTCATGATCATTGGCACCTGCATGGTATAATTGTTTAATTATACTCTTAATTCTGATCCTACAAAATCCCTGGTTTTGTGCAAGTGTACAAAGTGTGCGAAGTAAGAATTACAAGCCAGAGGGTACTCACACCAAATATTGATTTGCTTTGGATTTCCTATCTGTTCATTTAATTTCCATTTTGTTAATTCATAACAATAAATTATGAATGCTTATTTTTTAAAGCATTCTTACTTTACAACATTTTTTTCCATAACTGCCTAAAACCTTTGCACAATACTGTGCATGGGATTATAAAATAAACAAAATAATAAAAAATTTAAATAGAGGTACATTTTAGATTTCCACAACAAAACAAATGAACTACAGACTTTTGTGTCCAACTCCAATTATGTCCTCCAAGAGATTCATCTGAGGCTTGGAACTGATATAACAAGCCGTTAATGACTTTGTTGCTCCCAATTTGCTTTGAATAGACATTGATTAAGATCCCCAGATGGTTTACATCAGATCAGTAGAGAGGAGTGAGAGAGACAGAAGAGAGGAAAATAATTCTGATGCTTTTGGATGATTGCACAATGCTTGGACAGAATATAAGGTTTGAAATAAACAAGATGTAATTATTTTTAGAGAGTGCCAACAAAAAGTTTTAGCCTCTGGACTAAATTTAAATGTTGTGAAACATGAATACTTTCATTGTGGATTTTCATGATTCCTATTGGTTCATGTT
Source organism: Silurus meridionalis (assembly GCF_014805685.1). Lineage (NCBI taxonomy): Eukaryota > Metazoa > Chordata > Actinopteri > Siluriformes > Siluridae > Silurus > Silurus meridionalis. Next base: position 8,911,661 of record NC_060885.1, on the reverse strand, counting down.
GTATGCATATGGCAGATCCTAACAAATACATAAACAACAAAACCTGCTGCAATAGACAAAACAGACTCTTCCTGCACAGCTGTGGAACACAGATGCACATTGAAAGCACAACAAAATAAACTCTATTGTACCAAAACATCGTCTAGAATGGACCAATAAATTATAACAGTATTTATAGAAATATATAATGAATAATAAAGCACTAGTAAGCATTAGACATTTAAAATAATTTTATACACTTTATATATTTAATATATTTTTTTCTTTTAATTTGTTTTTATTAAAACTTTTATAATATTCAGTGTCTCTACAGATGGTGGCAGTTTAAGTAAGAATTTATTACAGACAACTTAAACTATAAATGGCATGTCTCTGAGAGAAGCAGCAACACTAGCAGCCTAATTCAAGGACTCCATCTAGTGATGGACACTAACAGCAAAGATGTGAACACATCCAAATGGTGGTATCCATGAATCAATATAAGGACCAATGCTGAAGATTGTGTATAAAAATTTCAAATAAGTTGGGATGCTGTGTCAGATGTAAATAGAAACAGAATGCAATGATTTGCAAATCTCATACACCCAGATTTAATTCACACTATAACATAGAAAACATATCAAATGTTAAACCTGAGGAAATGCACTATTTTAATAAAAAATTAAGTCATTTCGAATTTAATGGCTGCAAATTGTCTCGAAAGAATTTGGGACAGGGCTATTAAAATAAAACAGTTGGAGAAATATTTTGCAACGAACAAGGTTCCTTGATAGCAGGTCAGTAAGATAATTGGGTATAAATAGTGTATCTAAGAAAGGCAGAATCTCTCTGAAATAAAGAGGGCGGAGCGTCACAAATCTGTGAAAGACTGTGTCTACAAATTGTGGAACAATTTCAGGATTATGTTCCTTAACCCAAAATTGCAAAACAGTTAAATATCTTATAATTTACAAGACATAATATCAACAAATGTTTTAAAGAATCTGGAGAAAACTCTGCACACAAGGGGCGAAAATCTATGTTGGATGCCCGTGATCTTTGGACCCTCAGGTGGCACTACATTTAAAACAGTCAAAATTCAGCAATCGAAATCTGTCACGGATAGACCAGGCGTAAGAAACCGGGAGTAAAACAGAATGTCTTTTATTGGTCTAAACATACAAACATAAGATAGTTGAGATGGAACTGTAGAAAATGGCAAACTTAACTGAGTGCTTCCTTCGAAGCGTAGCCAGGAGCGTGTAACCACAGGGAACAGAGAAGTAGGTGGTCCGGAATGATCTAACATCGTAACCTGTAGATCGGACCTCGAGTAAAGGGGAAGAGGGACCTTATAAAGGGGGCGGGTAAATGGAGGACAGGTGTAGGTGTAGGAGAGGCTGAGCGAGAGTGTGAGCATTGGATGGAGGCGTGACTGGTGGCTCCCTGACAAAATCATTGCGTGGGCTCATTAAGACCTCTGTGAGCACAGTTTGCCATGTCATTTGTCATCCACAAATTCAGTTTAAAGCTGAAAAGAAGAACGCATGTGTGAACTTCATACAAAAATGCTGTCATCCTCTCTGGGCCAGAGCTTTTTTAGATGTACTGAGGTAAAGTTTAAAACTGATTCAAAATTGTTATTTCTTTTTGGAAACCATGGAAACCACTTACTCTGAACTAAAGAGGAGAGAGGGCCATCTGACCTGTTATCAGCGCACATTTCAAAAAGTCGCATCTCTGATGGTATGGGAGTGCATTAGTGACTGATGAATGGGCAGCCTGCACATTTAGCTCCATCAATGATGAAGATATTTGAGATCATGCTAACTGCATACTGCATCTATTACAATAGCATGACTCCATAGTAGAAGAGATCAGGTGCTGAACTGGCCTGCCTGCACTCTAGACCTTTCCCCATTTGAAAACATTTGGCACATCATGAAACGGAAAATACAACAAAGGATATCCAGAACTGTTGAGCAGCTAGAATCCTGTATCAAACACATATGTGACATAATTTCTCTTCCAAAACTTCAGTAACTGGTCTCCTCAGTTCAGATTCAACAATTTATTTCTTACAATTTATATATATTTTCAGTTCAAACATTTGATATGTCTTTTGTTTGTTTGTTTTGTTGTGATTTATTAGATTTGCATATCATTGAATTCTGTTTTATTTCACATTTTGGAATTGGTTGTATTTACATATTTTATTTAGACTCATGTTAAAAAATTAATATTATAAACATGGCCGATTAATGACATAATCTAGGGACTGAATCTACCATAAATAAGCAGCCCTGAATCCAGTAATGAATCACAAAATCATATGTTTAAACAAATACAAATTATGACATGTTTTCTTTATTTTTTTTACAGTTTTATTTTTGTTTGGATACATTTTTTTTATCATAAATCAAGCAAGTGAACAACAAACGGTAGTTATGACATTTTTATACATGGACAACTTCTAGAACTCCAAGAACAAAGATCTGAGAGTAATATATCCACAAGGTGGAGCTCATGTAACCATTTGGAATTCTCTCTATCTTCTGTAACACTCCTTTTACACAGTCATTAGACTAACCAAAGAAAAATAGCATAATAAGATTTTAAAAAAGAGAGAAAATTAAGAAAAAATCATAATACAAGTGAAAAGCAAGTAGAATTGCATAATGTAAAAAGGATTAAAATAATGAAATGATTTGTTCTTGCGCATTTCAAGTTTATTTGTATTTTATTCCTGTTTATGTTGACTAAGCTGACATTGAAACGTTGCACAACACACAACATCCGTGTATAGAAGAAAATACAAAATATCCGTAGGGTGATCAATATAGCATTAAATTCTAGTACATAGGAAAGTTATAATAAATGTAAAAAAAAAATAAAATAAATCATTATCAAAAAATGCATTTGCATTGGTTTACAATAATAAAAGAAATGCAAAAATCAGATCAGTAACAAAATAATAAAAACAGTACATTTTACACACACACTTAAAGGAGTAAGCTGATGCTGGCTAAATATCATTGGTCTGGGAATTTAGAAGAGTTAGGTGTTTTTACAAAGTATTTGTTTAAACAATTACAGAATGAAGTGCTATTAATCTTCTTACTACATATGTTATGGAGCAACTTTCATCACTGCACGTAATCAAAGTAAGTAATTTTGGACATGAGTACCTTAAATGTACCCATGTTCATTTTAACATGAGCTTCATAACTTCATAAGTTTTCGCTACTCAGACATCCCAGGTGAACTCTGTGACTTACCAGCATTCGGAAAAGGTTTAAGCAGATTTCTATTGCTGTTGCTACTTCCAGTTGCAGATGTTGTTCCTGTTTAAACACGTAATAAACAACATCTGTTATCAAACTTTTAAATATTGAAATAAGTTGCGATGGTAAACCATTTTAAAATTTAAATATTACCTGTTGAGTCATCTGGATCTGGACAATATTGCATATATGTGTAAAATTCTTTATTATTTTGTTCATAAATGTCATTAATCTTCTTCAACAGTTCGTCCACTTGGGTCTCATTGCTGGGTTCTCTGTTATTGAGCGCATGAATTTTGTTCTCATGTTTTTTCACGAATTCATGAAGATCCTGATTCTCTTCGATGAAGACTTCAATTGGTTTTCCCTCCAAATTATCCACTCCAGTAAAAAGAATCATTGTGTGTCTTTTTGCATTTGATCCAAGACAATCCTGTAAAAGTTTCATTGCCATTTTAACTGCTGGAGTAAAGCGACCCACACGCAGCACTATAATAATGACATGGGGTCCAGGAGAGCAGTCAGACACAGATTTGGAGATGGCTTTCTGAATTTGTTCCAGCCTATCATCAAAGCCAGGAGCCTCGATCAGCTTCAAACTCATTCCAGAGCTAGTGTGTGTATAAAATGCATCTTCTCCTATTTTACTTGGTACACATTTCTCAATAAGGGTCTTGATGCTTGAGGTTTTTCCCACTCTGTCCATTCCAAGAAATAAAACTTGAATTTGATTTTCAGATGTGGGTGTTTCTATGTTTCCTGCATCTCTTGACCTCTTCCTATTAGGCACTGAATTTTCTTGTTGATCTTCATTAATGGAGATAGCAGGATTTTCCTTTTCATTGTTCATTTGATTTTGGGAACTTGGGTTGATCATCTCTGTCTTTTTCAAATCCTTTAGCAGTTTTTCCACTGCCTCATCAGATCTGCTATCTCTATTGTTCCAGCAGTGGCATCTGTTACCACACTGTTTTAATAGATCACAAAGCTCTTTACCTCCTTCTGTAATAAAGTCATTAAAATCTTTCCCCTCTAGGTCATCACTGCGTGAAAACAGGATGGTGGTATGATTCAGAAAGGAGGGGCCAAGCACACTTTTTAGTCCATAGATTTGATTAATTTCTTCTTCAGTTTCCATAGAACCAACACGTATTACCAGGAGAAAGGAATACGGTCCATCAAAAGACTGAAGAGCATTTGTCATTTGTGATGTGATCTCATGTTTAGCAAGTGCAGTGCAATCCCAGGCTGGAGTATCCACCACTTTAACCTGGTAGCCATTGATTATCTCTGTAGCAATTTCAGTCCTGCATGTCACAGATTTTGCTGATGCCTCTGATTTGAACAGTTTGTTTCCCAATATGGTGTTTCCAGAAGAGCTCTTACCAGAGCCAGTGGCACCAATTAAAACAATCTGTACTATATTGTCAAACATTTCCTGTGTCTTTATAGACATAAGTGATAAAAAAAATCACAATGATTCAAAGAAAATGTTCCCTGCAAAAATTTAAAAAATCATTTAAAACATTTTGTACATATGTTTTCATGCACTTCACATATATCAATGATCACATCTGTCTATTCTGTCACATATTTAGCAAACAGAATGTATAATAAATGCCATTCCCAATTCAGTAAACAGAAGTTTTTGGTATAAAGCCGAGTTTCATGATTTTAATAGGAAATCCAAATCATTTTTTACAAAGATACTTTAACTTATAATTATGCCAATGTTTTAATAAAACTGTTTCAAAATATTTGAAATATTTAATCAGAGTTTGCATTATAAATTTTTGTTATTCCTTATTAATCACACATACACATACACATAGATTCAATGAATGTCTATGTTAAAAAAAACTTACGTTTGTGAAGTCAACACAGAAGTCAAAAATAAGTGCGGATGGGCTCAGGCTAAGGCTTTTAAAACCTATGAAGAGTCCAACCTCAAGTCAACTTACCCAATTATATCAGATAGGAGGGATTTACAAGTCACATGTCAGCATGTTAAGCCTTATAAAGATGTTGAGAATGGTTGAACTAATACAATTGCAAACTGCAACAACCATGGCTGGCTTGTGCTCTGGTGAGTGGGGCTGATTTTATTTATATATCAAAAGATTGTTGTTAATTAATGCCCTTGTTAATTTACATGCCTCATAAATAATAATATAATATAATATTAAGGTAAAGGGGTCACCCAGTGGTTAAGATGTTGGACTTCTCATGAGTAAGTCATGAGTTCCAATCCCAGCACTACTAAGATGCTCTGCTCGTCCCTTGAGCAAGGACCTTAACGCTCTACTGTTTAGTTGTATGAATTAGATACTTGTATGTCTCTGTGAATAAGGTGAATGTAATATATTTTAAACCTTCAAAGAGTTTATTCTATCTTGCAGATAAAGTTCCATTGCGCTTGGTTCTCCTGGGCAAGACAGGAGTTGGCAAAAGTGCTACTGGAAACACCATTCTGGGTAAGAAAATCTTCGTGTCTGAAACTAGAGCCACATCTGTAACAAAGGAATGCACATCTGAAACATGTGTAATCAACCTACAACGTGTTACACTTATTGACACACCTGGTTTATATGACACAACCATGTCTCAAGCATTCATTACAAGAGAGATTGTGAGAGGCACAAATCTGGTAGCTCCTGGTCCTCATGCATTTCTCCTTATGCTTGATGTGAGGCGTCAGACTGAAGAGGAAAGAAACACTGTCAAGATATTTCAAGAAATCTTTGGTGATGATGTGTGCAAGCATATAATTGTAGTGTTCACTCATGGAGATGATCTTGAGTTCGACAATAAAACAATTGAAGACTACATAGAAGAGGCTGGACCTGAACTTAAGAACCTGATCTCTGCATGCAAAAACAGATACCATGTGTTTAACAACAGGTCAAAGGATCGTATGCAGATAACTGTTTATGAAGAAGATTAACAACATGGTAAAGGAAAACAATGAAGCTTACTATAGCTATGAATTGTTTACAACTGCACAGGCTCTCAATGATGCAAAAGCAAATGGAAAAGAGATAGAACGAAGATTGGTAGAAATGGAACACAAAGTGCAGAAACTGCAGGAGAGACAAAAATTATGCATTTTGCTGTAGTGACTTATTTACATTTCTCCTTTTATGAGGTTCTTCTAAAATAAATGTATTTGAGGTACTGTTTCTGTTTATCATGGATTAATGTTTTATATAATGGTATGTTCTATATTTGCAGTTTCTTGTAGACTAGTGCTTTATGTATCATTAAAATAGATATTTTATTTGGATATTGATCTGATTAGCTGATAAATGTTGTTGGTCCAATAATGATGTTACATTTATTTGTAGTTTATCGCTGTTATTTAGAATGACATATTGTAATTTAGAGCTTATCTTTTGATAAGGAGATTATTTTAGACTGATAAATTGATCAGTAATTTGCCTACAATCTAAATGGCTTTTTGTTTTTTGTTTAATTTTTGTTTGTTTTGTTTTCAACATATGAAAAAATAGTGTGGCATAAATGATTGTCTGTAGTTTTTATTACAAAAAGTAGATATGGATTTAGTGTTTATCTATAAAATGTTTATGCTTGTCGCTAAAATAAAGCATTTATTAATATATTACTACCTCTGTGTCTGTGTGTTTCATATGGGTGGGTGCTTGGTGGGTGTTGCAGAAGTTTTTAATAGGGTATTAATAGGAGTAATTTACACTGATTAAATTTTTAGCACAAGAACATCAACAGATCAGGCATAAAACCACATTGTTTTTACACCCTGGTTTAAAGTAGCAGAGTGAACAAATTAGGAAAACTGTGGGCATGTACAGTGGGTACGGAAAGTATTCAGACCCCCCCTACATTTTTCACTCTTTGTTATATTGCAGCTGTTTGCTAGAATCATTTAAGTAATGTACACATAGCACCCCATATTGATAGAAAAACTCAGAGTTGTTGACATTTTTGCAGAATTTTTAAAAAAGAAAAACTGAAATATCACATGGTCCTAAGTATTCAGACCCTTTGCTCAGTAGTTTAGTGTAAGCCCCCTTTCGATCTAATACAGCCATGAGTCTTTTTTGGGAAACATGCAACAAGTTTCGCACACCTGGATTTGGGGATCCTCTGCCATTCCTCCTTGCAGATCCTCTCCAGTTCTGTCAGGTTGGATGGTAAACGTTGGTGGACTGCCTTTTTTAGGTCTCTCCAGAGATGCTCAATTGGGTTTAAGTCAGGGCTCGGCCATTCAAGAACAGTCACTGAGTTGTTGTGAAGCCACTCCTTCGTTATTTTAGCTGTGTGCTTAGGGTCATTGTCTTCTTGGAAGGTAAACCTTCGGCCCAGTTTGAGGTCCAGAGCACTCTGGAGAAGGTTTCTGCCAGGATATACCTGTACTTGGATATTCATCTTTCCCTCAATAGCAACCATTCGTCCTGTCCTTGCAGCTGAGAAAAAAACCAAAGCATGATGCTGCCACCACCATGCGTGATTAGCAGTGCCTGGTATTCTCCACACATACCGCTTAGAATTAAGGCCAAAAAGTTCATTTTTGGGCTCATCAGACCAGAGAATCTTACTTCTCACCATTTTGGAGTCCTTCAGGTGTTTTTTAGCAAACTCCATACGGGTTTTCATGTGTCTTGCACTGAGGAGAGGCTTCCGTCGGCCACTCTGCCATAAAGCCCCGACTGGTGGAGGGCTGCAGTGATGGTTGACTTTCTATAACTTTCTCCCATCTCCCGACTGCATCTCTGGAGCTCAGTCACAGTGACCTTTGGGTTCTTATTTACCTCTCTTACCAAGGCTCTTCTCCCCGGATAGCTCAGTTTGGCCGGACGGCCATCTCTAGGAAGGGTTCTGGTCGTCCCAAATGTCTTCCATTTAAGGATTATGGAGGCCACTGTGCTCTTAGGAACCTTAAGTGCAGCAGAACATTTTTTTGTAACCTTGGCCAGATCTGTGCCTTGCCACAATTCTGTCTCTGAGCTCTTCAGGCAGTTCCTTTGACCTCATGATTCTCATTTGCTCTGACATGCATTGTGATCTGTAAGGTCTTATATAGACAGGTGTGTGGCTTTCCTAATCAAGTCCAATCAGTATAATCAAACACAGCTGGACTCAAATGAAGGTGTAGAACCATCTCAAGGATGATCAGAAGAAATGGATAGCACCTGAGTTAAATATATGAGTGTCACAGCAAAGGGTCTGAATACTTAGGACCATGTGATATTTCAGTTTTTCTTTTTTAATAAATCTGCAAAAATGTCAACAATTCTGTGTTTTTCTGTCAATATGGGGTGCTATGTGTACATTAATGAGGAAAAGAAATGAACTTAAATGATCTTAGCCAATGGCTGCAATATAAAAAATATACAAAGTGTGAAAAATATAAGGGGGTATGAATACTTTCCATACCCACTTTAAATACTGGTTCATATTAATGAAGACACAAATACAAGATGGTCAATAACTGAACATAAAATATAAAATATCTATTTTATTCTGTATAATATTTACACAAAGTTTTATGTCAAAGTAAAAAGATATATATGTTTCTACCCACACACAAAGACATATACACATACACTGTGTGTATGTATATATATAGAGACACTCTCTACCTTAATTTTATTGATGTAGACTGGGAAATGTCTCCTGCTGTTAGATTTCCGAAAGTCCACAATGAGCTCTTTAGTTTTCATGGCGTTGAGGGTCAGGTTGTTGGTGGCACACCATGCTGTCAGGCTTCGGATCTCTTTCCTGTAGGCCAATTCATTGTAGTTGCTGATCTGGCCGACCACGGTGGTGTCATCTGCATACTTGATGAAGATGTTGGAGTTATGCAGAGGAGCACAATCATGGGTAAACTAGGAGTAGAATAGTGGGCTTAGAACACAGCCCTGTGGGATGGTGGTGTTCAGAATGAGGGTTAAGGATACCTGCTTCAGGGTCTGTTGGTGAGAAAGTCCAGAATCCATCTGAAAGTGGAGGTGCAGATACCCAGGTCACTGAGCTTAGTGATCAGTAAAGTGCAGGGGGACTGTATTGAACGCAGAACTAAAGTCAATGAACAGCATTCTGATTTAGATGTTGTGTTTATCCAGGTGGGTAAAAGCTAAATCAAGACCCATGAAAACTGCATCCTCTTTTGACCAGTTCGGGCAATAGGCAAACTGGTGTCGGTTCAGTGTTGCGATTCAGAACCACTATCTCAAAGCACTTCATAACAATAGGGGTAAGTGCAACTGGGCAAAAATCATTCAGGCATTTTGCAGTTGAATGCTTAAGCACTGGTATGATGGTTGTAGGCTTCATTTAGGAACCGCGGCTGGTTCCAATGACAGGTTGAAAATGTCAGTGAAGACCTGTGCCAGTTGTCCACCACACAAGACAGAAATTTTGGTAGTACTGATCTCAGGCTGGAGTGGTAGAAGTCTCCAGCAATGATGAAAGCTCCTTCACGATGTCATATAACTTCATGTTTGTAAAATAATACTTAGAACACTTTAGCAGCCTGCATAAAATCACAAAGATTTAGGTCAAGAGCTTCAATTAATGTTTTACATTAAATATCAAAATGGGGGAAATAGTATGCTCTCTGTGATATGGGTTTTAGTGTCAGATTGACTGGTTTGTGAATTTTAGAACCTGAGATCAAAGGATGGTGGAATAAACAAAAACATCCTGTAAGAAGAAGGTCTGCATGTTGAAACACTTTGTTCGTGGGAACATTCAGGTTACCAGATCTGAGATACCAGGAAGCCTATTGCAAAAACCGCAATGTACAGATAAGCATCTTCGAATGTGCAACATATCACACTTTTGTGGTGAATGGGCTACAGCAGATATATGATTAAAATATGAGGCAAGCAGGAGCACAGTCTAACTGACATTGATTTAAAAAATAAACCTAATAACTGTTTGTGCCACCCTTAGCATCAGTAACTGCAATCAAGCATTTGCAACAACTGGCAGTGAGTCTTTCATGTCACTTTAGAGGAACTGTGGCTCACTCTTCTTTGCATAATTGTTTTAATTCAGCCACATTGGAGCGTTTTCAAGGATGAACAGCCTGTTTAAAGTCATGTCACAGCACCATTTTTATTTTATGTTTTTTTAGCCATTCAGGGGTGAACTTGATGGTGTGTTTCAGGACATTGTCCTGCTGCATAATCCAAGTGTGTTTGAGCTTGAGATCATGAACTGATGGCCTGACATTCTTTTTCAGGATTTTCTGGTAGACTGCATAATTTATGGTTGCATCAATTATGTCAAGTCATCCAGGTCCTGAAGCTGCAAATCAGCCCCAGACCATTACACAAGCACCACCATATTTGACCAATTGTGTGATGTTCTTTTTATGTGATGTCATCTGTGATGAGTTTTATGCAGAGGTGGAGAGTAACAAAGTACAAATACTTTGTTACTCTACTTAAGTAGAAATGGCATTGGAAAGGGATACAATGCTTTTGTACTCCAGTGAATCATGGTGAAAGCCATTATCCATAAATGGATAAAACCTGAAACACTGGTGAACCTTCCATCTTTTAGTGTGCTACACTTTGTAGAGGACCAACTCTATGTCCTCAATGAATGGTATGTTGGTGCGATTGAGAAGGTCCTCAAAGTACTCCTTCCAACATCGGTCTCCCTGACATTTTTTGTTTTTTGTTTTCCCTTTAACAGCTGCATTGGCCTATATCTGTCAGCTGCTTGCTTTCTAACCAAGCTAGAAAAGACCTTCTTCTTCAGCATTACAGTTTCATTAGCCCAGTGTCCATTAATTGGTTGGGGCATTACTACTATGACAGGCATGGAACACTGCTCATTCAATTCAATCACAGTTCCATGGCTCCAGCTTCATGTGATATGAAGAAGAAGCTTTACGTTAGATGAAAGCTAAAGATCTCCCATACAGAGCCCTGCTAGTAAACACCTACATATTTAGGCTTACCAGATCTGTTTGGAATTTTCTCTGCCATGTAAAACAACTAACCAGCAGGTGGTGATCAGGTGATCAACTTCTTCACCCAACTGTCCAAAGCTTACAGTCAAAAAGTTTATGATGCAACTGCATAGTCAATCATCAAACTATGGAGTAGGCTGCTTATATACCAAGTAAGCTTAAGAACACCCTTATATTATAAGGGATTGTTTCCTTGCCACAGTCACCATGGCTGCTCATCAGGGATAAATGCACACTATTCACCTTAACTCTTAAAATTCTGTAAAGCTGCTTTGAGACAATGTCTGTTGTGAAAATTGCTATAGAAATAAACTTGACTTGACTTGACTTGTTCAAACATGGTATATGGACAAATTTTGATCAGGACAAAAATCCAATAACCAATCATCATTTTGATTCAGATTGGTCAGGCAGCTCCTTCAATCTCCAGGTGTCCTGGTCCTTACAGATATAAGCATTAAAGTCCCACAAAAGAACTATGGCCTCTCCTACAAGAAAAGCTTCTAAGACTGAATACAAAAGCACAGGATTATAAGTATAAGGGATATAATTGTTGCAAGAGTAATGGTGTCACACTAGATTTTTGGAGTTACAATTAATCAGTGGCATTAAGGTGTGAGTTTTCTTTCTTTATTTAGATTTTATATTGGCGATTGCATGAATGATGCATGGTCACGTGGTCACAGGTAGAATATGAAGTGCTTTCATGCAAGCTTTCACGTGTAAGCGCGAAGGTAGAGATGACGTCATTTCCGTGTGCCCTCTCTCTTTTGCGGAATGTGATAGCAATGAGAGGTATGATTTATCACCTCTTCTGGAAAAAGATTCATAATAATAATAAATACTAATTGGTTAAGGAATTTTTGTGTTAAATATGATTATTTGTTCATTTTTCTCTTGATTTACGGTTAGTAATTCAATTGATGAATGTTGTAATGTGTATAGTTATTTTTATAATTATTTCAGGTAATGGCCGCCATTACATGTGCGGCATCCTTTAGTTAAATTGAGTTAAGAGAATAATTTCATTGCTATAAATTTGATTGATTGAAGATGCATTTTATTTTTATACAGGCACAGCTTGACCAGAGATTTATGGTATTTTATTTTTCTGTATTTTTCTTTCTTTCAATGTTATATTATTATTATAGTTAAGAAATTATCAATGTATGGTCCTCTCGCTCTCTTTTGCGGAATGTGATAGCAATGAGAGGTATGATTTAACACCTCTTCTGGAAAAAGATTCATAATAATAATAAATACTAATTGGTTAAGGAATTTTTGTGTTAAATATGATTATTTGTTCATTTTTCTCTTGATTTACGGTTAGTAATTCAATTGATGAATGTTGTAATGTGTATAGTTATTTTTATAATTATTTCAGGTAATGGCCGCCATTACATGTGCGGCATCCTTTAGTTAAATTGAGTTAAGAGAATAATTTCATTGCTATAAATTTGATTGATTGAAGATGCATTTTATTTTTATACAGGCACAGCTTGACCAGAGATTTATGGTATTTTATTTTTCTGTATTTTTCTTTCTTTCAATGTTATATTATTATTATAGTTAAGAAATTGTTAATGTATGGTGCCCTCGCTCTCTTTTGCGGAATGTGATAGCAATGAGAGGCACGGCTAGACCAGAGATTCTCCATTTATTATCTGATGGTGTCTGTTTCAATACAGTGATTGAACACAGAAGCTGGAAGTAAATCATACGACGATTGTACCAACGTGTGGAGTCTTTTCATTTAAAAACGCACACAACGCAGAGCGAACCCACTACATAAGTACAATAAGTACTCCTGCTCTGTGCCTCTCATTTAGAGTAACTACAATTGCCCAGTGGCATTGAATTCAGCGCCATGGTTCCAGAGCTAATTCTGTGCATTGAGGTGATATAACTATATCTGGATATACCTTACATGTTTCTAAAGTCAGTTGCAATTGCCAGGGATCAGTCCACCAATGCCTATACCATTGACTGCTATCCAATCCACAATGGACCAAGCATTTACTACTCCCCCAGGTAGTGGGGCCATAAGAGGATGGTCCACATAAGCTCATTTGGGCTATGACAAGCTAGGGTTGCATGGGTAAGGTTCAGCACAGAGGTCAGGTCCCTGGTTTTCCTATTTAGTTAGATTTTTTTCATATTTAAATTAATCTAGTCAGATGATCTAGTCAATTATTAATAATCATATTCTGTATTTTATTTAAACATTTTTGGCCATTTATTCATGTTTGTTTATAATTGTCATTTTTCAAAGCACAACTAGTTTTTGAATGAAAGGTGGTATTAAAAAATACATATTTTCTTTATTAGCAGTAGTATCAGTAACTCAGCCTGTCAGGGATCTACCTGCTACGCCCCTATCGGAGGCTTTCATGCTGCCTCTCTCTCTCTGCTGCTTCCTGCATTAACTTTCGACACCTGTTCCTCATTCCCAATCACCTTTAAAACTCTCATCTATAGTCTCACTGGCCGGACCTACTTGATGACTACAGAAAATGATTTCCGACTGCCAGCTTTCCCCACTGGTTCCCACTCCTACTTCCTGTCCTATGGATTACACTCGCTTCCTGGATCATACCTGTTCCATTGATCATACCTGTCGATGATACTTTCCAATCAGATTATACCAACTTTACAGACTAAATCCGCATTAAGGTTCGTACGCTCTCTGACTGGTGTTTGTGTGCTGTTTGAACATTAAACATGATAGAGCTACTTTTGCTTCCGACTCGTGGTTGCACAAGCCAGTGCACTCTTTGGGCCGGTTCCAATCCCAGATAAATGGTTGCGTTAGGAAGGGTATACAGCTTAAAACATGTGCCAAATCAAATATGAGAAATTCATACCAGCCCAGGTTGGCAATGACCGCCAAAGGTATTGTTAGCCAACAGGGTACCGGTGGAAACTTGGCTACTGTTGGCCGAAGGAGGAGAAAGAGAGGAGAAAGAGAGGAGGAAGGCATCTACAGAGACTGCAGGGAAAGGAGAAGTGGAGGAGAGTGGAGGTTAGAGTTGGTACTTTAAATGTTGGTACTATGACGGGTAAAGGGAGAGAGGTAGCTGATATGATGGAGAGGAGAACTGTAGATATGTTGTGTGTTCAGGAGATCAGGTGGAAAGGGAGTAAGGCCAGGAACATTGGAGGTGGGTTTAAAATGTCCTTTCATGGTGTGGATGGAAAGAGAAATGGTGTAGGGGTGAACCTGAAGGAAAAGTACAGTGAGAGTGTAGTGGATGTGAAGAGAGTTTCTGATAGTGTGATGAACGTGAAGCTGGAAGTTGAATGGGCGATGATAAATGTCATCAGTGCTTATGCGCCACAAGTGGGTTGTGAGATGGAGGAAAAGGAAAAATTCTGTAGTGTTAGATGAAGTGGTAGAAGGTGAACTTAGGAATGAAAGATTGGTGATTGGGGCAGATTTCAATGGGCATGTAGGTAAAGAGAACAGAGGGGATGAGGAGGTCATGGGTAGGTATGGCTTTAAGGAGAGGGATGTGGAGGGGCAGATTTTGCTAAAAAGATGGAAATGGCAGTGGTGAACACTTATTTTAAGAAGAAGGAGGATCATAGGGTGACGTATAAGAGTGGAGGAAGGTCCACACAGGTGTACTATGTTCTAAGTAGGAGATGCAACCTGAACAAGATTGGAGACTGTAAGGTGTTGGCAGGGGACAGTGTAGCTAGACAGCATCGGATGGTGGTCTGTAGGATGTTTTGGAGGTGAAGAAGAAGAGGAGGAGAGAAAAGACTGAAAGAAGAATAAGATGGTGGAAACTGACGGAGGAAGACTGTAGTGTGAGATTCAGGGAAGAGGTCAGATAGAGGCTCGGTGGTGGTGAAGAGGTGCTGTATGGTTGGGCAACTACTGCAGAAGTGTTGATGAAGACAGCTAGAAAGGTACTTGGTGTGGCATCTGGAAATAGAAAGGAAGACAAAGAGACCTGGTGGTGGAATGAGGGTAAGGGTAAGAGGTTGGCAAAACAGAATTGGGATCGACAGAGTGATGTAAAAAGTACACAGGAGTACAAGGAGACGCAGCAGCAGATAAAGAGGGATGCTGCGAAAGCCAAGGAAAAGGCATATGAGAAGTTGGACACTAAGGAAGGAGAAAAGAATTTGTACCGATTGGCCAGGCAAAGTGACCGAGCTTGGAAGGATGTACAGCAAGTTAGAGCAATAAAGGATGGAGATGGAAATGTGTTGACTAGTGAGGAGAGTGTGTTGAGAAGATGGAGGGAGTATTTTGAGCAGCTGATGAACGAGGAAAATGAGAGAGAGAGAATGTTGGATGGTGTGGAGATGGTGAAGCAGGAAGTGGATAGGATTAGTAAGGAGGAAGTGAGAGCAGCGATTAAGAGGATGAAGATTGGAAAGTCGGTTGGACCAGATGACATACCGGTAAAGTCATGGAGATGTTTAGGAGAGATTGCAGTGGAGTTTTTAACAAGATTGTTTAACAGGATTTTGGACGATGAGAGGATGCCTGAGAAATGGAGGAGTGTGCTGGTACCGATCTTTAAGCATAAGAGATGTGCAGACCTGCAGTAACTACAGGGGAATAAAGTTGATCAGTCACACTATGAAGTTATGGGAAAGAGTAGTGGAAGCCAGGCTGAGAGAAGAGGTGACCATCTGTGAGCAACAGTATGGTTTTAAGACAAGGAAGAGCACCACGGATGCATTATTTGCTTTGAGAATGTTGATGGAGAAGTATAGAGAAGGTCAGAAAGAGTTACATTGTATGTTTGTGGATTTAGAGAAAGTGTAAGAGAGGGTGCCAAGAGAGGAACTGTGTGGTACTGTCTGAGAAAGTCAGGTGTGTCAGAGAAGTATGTGAGGCTTTCATGTTTGCAGTGGTGAACTATGATGTTTGCGGAAGATATTGTGATTTGTGGTGAGAGTAGGAAGCAGGTTGAGAAGAGCCTGGAGAGGTGGAGGTACATGTTGGAGAGAAGGGGAATGAAAGTCAGTAGGAGTAAGACAGAGTACATGTGTGTGAATTAAAGGGAGGGCAGGGAAAAGAGATGGAGAAGGTGTAGGAGTTCAGGTACCTGGGGACAACAGTGCAAAGTAATGGAGAGTGTGTTAGAGAAGTGAAGAGTTGAAAAGAGTGCAGGCAGGGTGGAGTGGGTGGAGAAGAGTGATAGCAGGAGTGATTTGTGATAGAAGAGTATCTGCAAGAATGAAAGGGAAAGTTTATCGGATTGTGGTGAGACCTGCGATGTTGTATGTTTTAGAGACAGTGGCATTGAGTAAAAGACAGGAGGCCGAGCTGGAGGTAGCAGAGCTGAAGATGTTGAGGTTTTCGTTGGGAGTGATGAGAATGGACAAGATTAGAAACCAGTTTATTAGAGGGACAGCGCACGTAGGATGTTTTGGTGACAAGGTGAGGGAGGTGAGATTGAGATGGTTTGGACATGTGCAGAGGAGGGACATGAGTTATATTGGTAGAAGAATGCTGAGGATGGAGCCACCAGGAAGGAGAAAAAGAGGAAGGCCAAGGAGGAGGTTCATGGATGTGGTGAGGGAAGACATGCAGGTAGTTGGTGTGAAAGAGGCAGATGTAGAGGACAAGGTGGTAATCTAAACTTAGTCAAACTGAAACACAGCTAAATCACAAGAAGAGATGCAGAAGATACAGAAAAAGAAAAAAAGCTCTCTGCACAGATGGTTCAAAACCACATAGTGGTTCTGAGGAGCAAAAGTAAATCTAAAAACAGTTAAATGAAAGTAAAACCCTTAATAAAATGTGTGAATGTGTCTTCCACAAGCTTCCAAAAATATTTTTGTTTGCTTAGGCAGTTCAGATTACAAATTTTCTAAAGAATTTGTGGTGCACTTGTAACAAGGTTGAAATAGTTTTATTTCACTAGATTTTCTTGTTTATGCATTCACTGTGGTTCTATATTTGTTGAAATCATCAGTGTTTGGTAAAATACATTTTAGGGGTCTGTAATTAGATAATGGGTTCACCTTCCTTTCCCCCCCCTTCCTTTAACAACAAAGTGGTTCAGTCCAGGTAGCCATATCTGCTGATTGCTCTTTTAACGGTCTTTTCCTTCTCTCTCCCGAGCGGAAGAGTGTTGACGGTGTGTGAGCTGAAGCTGTTGTGACAATCTGTATATAAAAATACATTCTCTATGCAGACCAAATCTGGCGTTCTCCTGTCGGTTATTTTCAACACAACGCAGACCACAGAAGTATACGGTTACACTGGTGCCGTGACCCGGATGATTGTTCAGCGGCTGCCGAACTCCCGAGGTTGCTGCACAGACTAGAATACGCCGGACTTCACCGCTTTTCCACTTCATCGAGGAGACGTCAGACATCATTGCTTTTCTAATTCGTCGAGGAGACGTCGTTTTTTTTTTACTGCTTTTCACGTCAAGTAGCATGGACTAAGGTTACGGTACTCTTTTATTTTCAAGATTAAAGACGTTCTAAGTGAACATAGATTTGATTTGATAATTTCTCGAATGTTTTAAGTTATTGATCGATTTAGTAGAGTTGTAAAGTAAACAGTGCAAAAGTATAATATTTACGCGGTTTTGAATGATAATAGAGTACGGTTTTCTACTCCAGCGTCTGATGACATACCGCCACTTGAAATGAGTTTATCAGAACCTACTGTAGCGCTATCTAACGATCAAGTAAAACAACTGAGCTCTGATATCAGTCAGTCGATTAAATCCAGCTTGTTTCCTAACAATCAGCTAACTAACTCCAACTGGTGTTATGATTGTCAGAGGTGTTCCCGTGTGGATCCGTGTGGTACCACCATCATTGATGCTTCAAAGATGAATCTTGTACTGAAAAGTGGTAAAGAGCCACCATATTTTCGTGGCGATAGTTCAGATAAGTGTTCGATCTTTGAATGGGAAGATTTGATGAAGACCTACCTTGAAAAAGGCAATTATTCCAAACGAGTGCATTGATGAGATCATAAACAAATTGATGGGCCGGGCAAGGGATGTTGTTCAGATATGGTTACGCAACAGTGTCTCAGTCTGTAGGACTGGCGATGTAGATATGGTATTCCGTATCCTCAAACAACACTTCGGGGTGTCGATCCACAGGGCTTCCCTGGCTGATTTTTACGCTACTAAGCCATATCAAAATGAGGGGCCTTTTGATTTTGGATTAGATTAAACAAAGCTGCTGACCTAGCTGAACAGCATCTTAAAAGTGAGGGTAGAACGTTGCAAAATCGGGACATGGAGATTGCCGTTATGTTCATACGTAATTGTCCTGATAAAGATCTCTCAATGATGTTTTTAAGCAAAACACAGCGTGAGTGGACCGCTGCAGAGGTACAGGATCGTTTGGATGAATTTGTAAGAAACCGCCAAGTATATGAGTGTCAATTCTCTCAACAAACAGCTAGTGCTGTTAGTAATGATATGAGTGGTACACCACCTTGTAAAACTGAAGTTGTTAGGGCTCCTGGGAGTGCAGTTGAGCCTGATCATACAACACGTGAAGGTAACACGATGGATAGGATACTGAATATGCTGGAGAAAGCACTGACATGTAACACACAGTCCACCAGGGCAGTGGTGCATCGCAAACCGAATGCTAAGAGACCACTAGTGTGTAAAGTCTGTCAGAGTAATGACCACAACACAATTGCTCACTGTAGGTTGCACAAATTGTGTTTCACTTGCTATCGTCCTGGTCATACACATGACATCTGTGGGATGACTACGTCACAGGTTATGCCAAACAGCTCGACTGCTGCTGTTGACGGTCACAGTCAAATTTCCCCTCAGGGAAACTAGTGAGCCTCCATCTGGAGGAGGGCGATGGTAGGCACATGAGTTCAACCTCCTTTGATAGTGATGATATTGAATCTGTATATGCTTTCTTGTGCGAAAATGTCCCAAGTTTAGCAAGGTAATCGTGCAAAATACCATGAGAACATCTCAAAGTGAAAGTTTGTTCTACACTAATGTGTTAGTGCAGGATAGGGTTGAGATACAAGGCATGATGGATACTGGGTCGATGGCAACTACCATTAGTGCAGACATAATACCCATGTTAAAACAAGCAGGCGTGATGACTGAGGACATGCTGGCCCCTGCTGATATTGTTTTAGTGGGTTGTGGGGGAAAACAAACCAGTCCTTTAGGACTATGTGATTTGAAACTTGAGGTTTATGGGTACAAGTTTTTAGTCCCAGTTTTGTTTGTAAAAGGACAGATTGATCCCATTGTTTTAGGTACAAATGTACTTAAGCCGCTTATCAGGCATTTCAAGTCAAATGATGGATTTTGGCGTGTTATGAGTAATCCTGATTCACCATGCCAGAATGACAGTAGCCAGTTTCTTCGTCTTCTGTCTAACCTAGAGATGGCGAGGAGTCCATCCCAGACAAGGTTGGAACTCTGAAGTTGAAAAGTTCTGTAATTCTTCGGCCTATGACTGAACATCTGGTGTGGGGTCGATTGCCCACGGGTTCCGTATTATCAGCTGGCAGTACGGTACTCATTGAGCCATGTGCATCCCCATGTGTGAACAAACAGATAATGGTTGGGCGGATAGTGTCTCCACTGTGGGGAGATGGGTGGCTGCCCATGAAAATTATCAACCCCACTTCAGCAGAAATAACATTACGTAGGAACTCGAAAATTGCAGATGTTTTCCCCTGCATTGCTTTGGAGGACTTTGATCAGTTTTCTGACACTGTGACTGTTCATCAAAATGTGGGGAAAGTGCAAAGTAATAGTTCCTGCTGTAGCCTTACTGCCAGAAGCTTATGCAGTAACATCATTGATGTGAATGATAAGATGGAAAAGCTAGGGCTTAGCTCCATTCCAATTGGTGATTGTGAAGTGTCCTTACAGTGTAAAGAGAAACTTGTTAATTTGATTGAGGCATATGAGTCTGTCTTCTCGAGACATCATCTGGATTGTGGTGAGGCGCGGGATTTCTGCCATCGTATTAGATTAACAGATGACCGACCATTTAGGTTGCCATACCGCAGAATGTCGCCTGCTCATTATCATAAGCTGAAAGAAACTTTGGATGAGATGGAGGCAAAAGAAATTATTCGTAAATCTTGTAGTGAATTTGCCTCTCCCTTGGTTCTGGTGTGGAAGAAAAATGGCGATCTGCGAATCTGCACGGATTTCAGATGGCTTAATGCCAGAACTGTTAAAGACGCCCATCCGCTTCCACATCAGAGTGACGTTCTGGCTGCGTTGGGGGGAAACATGTTTTTTAGCACCATGGACTTGACGGCTGGCTATTACAACATACCCCTACATGAACACGACAGGAAGTATACAGCATTTTCGTCACCGCTTGGACTACACGAATACAATCGTCTCCCGCAAGGGCTGTGTAATAGTCCAGCCACATTTATGCGCATGATGTTGACTATATTTGGTGACCAGAACTTTTTAAGTCTTCTGTGTTATCTCGACGATTTGTTGGTGTTTGCCAAGACCAAGAAGAGAGCTTGGCTCGTTTGGAGATGGTGTTTCGACGCCTGAAAGAACATAACTTGAAACTCTCACCGTCAAAATGTCAGTTTTTAAAGCGTTCAGTCAAATTCCTAGGGCATGTGATTTCCCAGGATGGAATTTCGAGGGATCCGGACAAAGTGGAAGCCATAGTCAAGGTGACAGAGGCTGATTTGATGGAGTTGGATGGCGTCACGCCATCACCTTCCAAAATACGTTCTTTTTTAGGGATGGTAATCTACTATCAGCATTTTATTGAAAACTGTTCTGTGTTGGCCAAGCCCTTGTTTGCTTTGACTGGTGGTCAGAAAAGGCCTCGGAAATCAAAAAGCAATAAAAGGCCTTTGTTGACCCGCAAACTTGGCCCAGATGATTGGACCCAGGAATGTAGTCAGGCTTTTCGGGATCTTAAGGCAGCACTCACTGAAGAAGTGCTGTTGGCTCACCCTGACTTTAGCAAGCAGTTCATTTTATCTGTTGATGCATCTACCGCCGGACTTGGCGCAGTGCTGTCGCAAATTCATCTCAACAGTGACAAAGCACGCCAATAGCTTTTGCCAGCAAATCTCTAAATCATGCACAGGCAAAATATCCTGCACATCGCCTTGAATTTTTTGCAATGAAATGGGCGATTTGTAATAAATTTAGCCACTGGTTACGTGGTCATAGGTTCACTGTGTGGACCGACAACAATCCCTTGAAGTACATACTGACCAAGCCCAGGTTGGATGCCTGCGAGCAGCGATGGGTGGCACAGCTGGCACCATTCGATTTTGACATCCAGTATATTCCAGGCACTAAGAATGTGGTAGCTGACGCCCTCAGTAGAAAGCCTTTTGTGCAGTCTAAAATTTTGCACAGATTGACTAGGGCTCCATATTCCACCCTTCTTAAGCAGGCGGCCAATTTTCAACAGGATGATGTTCAGAATATGTTTCGGCTGTCCGCAGCGCTACCAGAGTTGAGGGATGTGAATGCTCAGTTTGAGACTCAAGATGCTACCTGTGAAGCTGTTTGTATTGCAGGAAGTGTACGAGTGAGCAGTGATGAGATTTCTGCTGTCATGCAAACACATCAGCATTGGAAAGATGCAGGTACTGTGAGAGCAATTTCACATGTGCAGTACCTAGAGTCTCTTGTTGCAGTGGGGCAGAATCCTGTTCCTGTTTTCAACCATACTGAACTGCTTACTGAACAAGTTAATGATGCTGTTGTTGGCCGGGTCAAGTTTTTTATAGACCGTGGTCGTCGTCCCTCAAGACGTGAAAAAGTTCATGAATCACGTGGGACGTTAAGGATATTGAGACAGTGGGGTAAACTGAACACACGCCTGGGGATAGTGTATCGTGTGTCCAAGCACCCAGTGACAAAACAGAAAACTTACCAATATGTTGTACCTGAATCGCCGAATGGCAGTGTTGAAAGGCATTCATGATGATGCAGGCCATCAGGGTCAGCAGCGCTCATTAGGGTTGGCCAGACAGAGGTTTTATTGGGATACAATGGAGAAAGATGTCAAAGACTACGTGCACAACTGTAAGAGATGCATTGTGAGCAAGGCTCCTGAGCCTGAGGCTAGGGCCCCATTAGTTTCCATTGCCACTTCGTCTCCACTTGAATTAGTCTGCATAGACTTTTGGTCGGCTGAAGACCACAACAATAAGACTATTGACGTTTTAGTAGTCACTGACCATTTTACAAAGTTGGCGTGTGCATATCCTTGCCCTAACCAATCCGCAAAGACAGTGGCACGGGTTCTTTGGAACAATTTCTTTTGCGTGTATGGTTTTCCTGTTACCATTCACTCTGACCAGGGTGCCAATTTTGAGAGTTTGTTGATTGCGGAGCTGTGTCAGTTGGCTGGTATTGACAAAACTCACACCACACCATACCATCCAATGGGCAATGGTCAGGTGGAAAGGATGAACCGCACTCTTGGTAACATGATTCGCACTGCCCCCAGATCTAAAGTCAGATGGCCGCAGATGTTGAACACCTTGACTTTTGCATATAATTGTACAGTTCATGAGACAACAGGTTTTTCACCTTTCTTTCTCATATGCGGCCGTACTCGAGACTACCCGTTGACCTTATGTTCGAAAGTGTACTTTTGAATGGAGAAACTGTTGACATTGACAAGTATGTGCAGTTACTCAAGCGTGACCTCTGTGAGGCTATGAAACTTGCTCAGTCACATTCAGGAAAACAGCAACGTAGACAGGCAGAAGTGTATAACAAGAAGAGTAAGGGACAACCTGTTGATATTGGTCAAAGAGTTTTGTTGGCTAACAAAGGTGAAAGAGGAAAAAGAAACTGGCAGATCGTTGGGAGAGTACAGTTTACATAGTGATCGACAAAATCCCTTGTTAAACACGTACAAACTCAGAAGCCCTTCTGGTGTTGTTAAAACTGTTCATAGGAATCTGATTATGCCAGTTGACTTTCTCCCATTGCCTGATACAGACGCTGTCGAGGAACAGTTATCCAGTTTGAGTGATGATGAACTTGAGAGTTCTAGTTTTGAGCATCTTGCAGATGAAAGGACTACTCGATGGGTTGCTGACCTCTCTAACAGCACTGGAGGTCCTGTAGCGGACATTGATGAGTTGGATGGGCGGAATGTGATGTGTGATGACACTGCTCAGACGAATGATGTTAACATGGTAACAACTGAGTGTTATGGTGATGTTGCTGGTGTTGACTCCCATGTAGAATGTGATATACATGATTATGGCCCTTCTGAATGCAGGAGTGGGGATAAGGATGATTCTGCATCAGGTGTCATTTTGTGTACTGAGTATGACATGGAGGTTATGGCAATTCCCAAAGGAAACCCTGTTAATGAGCCTCCTCTACTGTACAACCATCAACCTTTGAGAAGACTGAATTGTCAGTGAAAAGACCTGATCTGACTGATGGTTTTCGCACTAGACATGGCAGACTTGTAAGGCCGTTAAATAGGCTTATTCAGACTATGTCTAATCAATTTGTTAGGAATATTTTTAGGAAAAGACAAAATGGTGCTGTGAGTTCTGGGTAATTGGTTACTTTGGTATTACTGTTTTTTTGTTATTGTTCTGTGTTACTGTATCTATTGATGTATTTCATTTTTTTTTGTTTACTTGAAGAGGGATGATGTATAATTGCATATAGTCTGTTAGACTGGCAAAGCTGTTTAATTAGCTCATTCTGACTGTCTAACCTATTTGTTTTGAATCTCTTTTAGAGAAATTTAAACAATGAGTTAATACATAGTTTTGTGTGTATTCTTATTTTATTTTTTTTTATTTATTGCCAATTATTTGTTGCTTTAAATTTCCTTAAAAAAAAAAAATAAAAAAATTGGGTGTGGTCTATTAAGATAGACAATTATGCAATCTTGGATGTGACCTTTTGATAAGATGTGTATATGGCATGTCTTCCTGTGGTTGGGTGAAGGAGTAGCTAACCTTTGCCTTTCCTAGTCCTTCAGTGGACAGCATTAATGTTGGTGGACTTTCTTCAGTCTGTATGATTAGGGGTTACACCTGATAGCTGAGTAATTTAACTGTAGAGTTGAGTATTTTGTTTATAAATTCCCCCTCTCTTCTTTCTTTGATTTTAAATTAGTCGTTCGTATGTTGTACATGTTGTTATGGAAATTCTAGTGAAATTAGTGGGGGTGAGTGTAACAAGGTTGAAATAGTTTTATTTCACTAGATTTTCTTGTTTATGCATTCACTGTGGTTCTATATTTGTTGAAATCATCAGTGTTTGGTAAAATACATTTTAGGGGTCTGTAATTAGATAATGGGTTCACCTTCCTTTCCCCCCCCTTCCTTTAACAACAAAGTGGTTCAGTCCAGGTAGCCATATCTGCTGATTGCTCTTTTAACGGTCTTTTCCTTCTCTTTCCCGAGCGGAAGAGTGTTGACGGTGTGTGAGCTGAAGCTGTTGTGACAATCTGTATATAAAAATACATTCTCTATGCAGACCAAATCTGGCGTTCTCCTGTCGGTTATTTTCAACACAACGCAGACCACAGAAGTATACGGTTACACACTCATAGTTTTCCTCGATTTTCCTCGATTTTTAAAATGTATGCTTAGGAAATGTATCCTTTTGGAACACCTTTGGAACCCTGAAGTTTTGCTTCACTAATCTTAGATAATCTTCCCTCATCATGATGCTGTCTATATTCTGCAGTGATTGTTGGACTTTAAACATGCATTTCCCCATTATAAATTTGATTGTCGTTTGCTGATTTTTACAAACATACAGTTTGTGTCAGTTCAACAGCAAGGAGAACATTTTGAAAGTAAAAAATGATGGAAGAAACTCCTGACTATAACATGCCACTCATGGCCTTATTTTGTATTTTGCAGTGGTTTTGTAGTTAAAAAAGAAGGTTTTGGGCTCATGATAATTGTAATAGATCTCAATCAGTGTTTGACACATTAATATCATTCTATTAATAGATTGGTGTGCTAAAAGTAACATTAGAGTCTTTTCACATAAACTGAGTTGATTAAGCAAAAGTCAAAACAAAAATGGCAAAAATGATAATAGAAACATTATAGCCATAATAAATCATAGCTATTTGGATACTTAAGTACATTCTTAGGCTAATACTTTTGTACTTTTACTTAAGTGAAAGTTTAAAGGGAGCACTTTTACTGGAGTCATATTTTACCGACTGTATCTCTACTTGCATTGTATGTTTTAGAGACAGTGACATTGAGTAAAAGACAGGAGGTGGAGCTGGAGGTAGCAGAGCTGAAGATGTTGAGGTTTTCGTTGGGAGTAATGAGGATGGACAGGATTAGAAATGAGTTTATTAGAGGGACAGCGCATGTAGGACGTTTTGGAGACAAGGTGAGGGAGGCGAGATGGTTTGGACATTCGGTATATTGGTAGAAGAATGCCAAGGAGGAGGTTTATGGATGTGATGAGGGTTGAAAGAGGTAGATGTAGAGGACAGGGGGTATGGAGACGGATGATCGGCTGTGGCGCCCCCTAACGGGAGAAGCCGAAAGAAGAAGATCTCTACTGGCTTTGTGTGCTTCATCCACCAATGCATTAATCTAGCACTCTGTTAGTAGGCGCTACAGAGCCCCGTCCATCAGAACAGCCAGGCACAAAAACAGTTTTTTTCCCGCAGGCTATACCCAGCATTAACAATTAAAATATTCATAACTACACATTGTCCTTCATAACTGTCACATTTGTACACAATACTCTATTTGTAAACTGCACACTTGTAAATAACATCTGTACATTTATTTAACAATTTTTTTGTATATATTGCATTATTTAACTGTCTGGTTTACTATTCTGTTACATTATGTCTGTACTTCTCCTTCACAGGAAGCTCCTGACGCCAAGTTAAATTCCTTGTGTTGTAAGCATACTTGGTAATAAAGATATTTCTGATTCTGATTCTAACAGTTCCAATTTCCTGCCTATTCGGTCACCTCTGGTACCACTAAGGGGCGCCACACACCGACTTTTTGCTCTTTTTTGTTTAACTTTTGTTTAACCACTCCAAAGGAAAAAAAAACTAATCATAAAAAATAGATTTTGAACATAATTCTTTAAAATATATCGAACAGATAAAGAGGAAAGTGCTTTATTCTAACAATATCTGCATACAGTTTTATTTAACTGAGAATTTTAAATTTATTTTAAAATTTAAAATTTTATTTAAAAAAAAATAAAATCATGGCACAATGATGTTTTGGAGTAAATTCTGTACTTCAGGTGTATAAAGGCATTTTAATGTAAGACTGAATAGCAAAACTAAGAAGAAGTGAACATTTTCACTTACAATTTCCACAAACAGCAATAATTATCATATAAGAGCTTGGTGTTCATTATGTAGTCGATTACAGTGATTGAAAAAGAGTTGTGACTGCAACCCAAATTCAAACAAATCTTGTAAAAAAAATCCAACATTTATGCAAAGTAGTCAAAGTTCAGAAAATTTCAAACTTGAGGACTTTATGGAAATATCCACTCACAGCTCCATGGTCTCCTCAGGGTTGTAAAGTCTTGTCTTAGTACAAAATAAGCAGTTAGACTTAATATAAGATTAATTGCACGTAGATGTGAATATGAATGTGAGTGGTGCACTGGGATGGACCTCATCACCTCCCATCCTCACTGCTTGCAGTCTCCTTATTGCTAATGACACTCACTTGTTTGCAGTCTGCCTGTTGTCAGTGTGGATCAGTGTCCTGACTACATCCCGCTTCATTATTGCCTTGTTTATCCCATTTTCTAAAAGTTTCCTAGCTCATTGATTGGCTTTAATATTTTCAATTAATCCACTACTAGTTCATCCAAATGTCATAACATAAAAATATTCAGAATATCATATTTATTTGCTAAAGCAGACATGAAATTTTCTTAAAAATTTGGCTAAGCCCCTCCCTGCATAGCTCAGCTGGTTTGAGGTTGTGTGTCTAGACTGCATTCCTTTCCTAAGTGCTTTAACACAAGTTTTATGTGTTTGTTCTAAATAAAAATTAAACATTTTCTGGAATCAGGAAAGTTTTCCATTTTCAGCCAACAGGTAAGTTGTCCATAACATGTATGTCATGCAGTTTTAGTTGTTTAAGTTGTTTGCTGTTTGGGTAGGTGATTAAAGATTTGAAACGGCATACAATACAATGCACACTTTTGTTAAAAAGATTTATTTGTAATATAAAACATGTAAAATATATATACATGCTAGTGTATGTAGAAAGACCTGCTTGCATTAGTGTGATAAACAGCACATAAATAATGAATATTGTACTACAATGCTACTGTATGTAGCCAAGAACATATTTCAGTCGGCCAGTCAGTTAAAAATTATGTAACGTATATAGGAAGTAATATTTAAGAATATTTTCAGGTAGTTTGTAGTGAATACAGTGAGAAGACTAGGATTTAAAGACAGATATTTAGTTCCAGTGACTGTATAGCTGTATTTTAAAATCTGAAAATAATATAATGTAAAATCCTTTCAGCTGAATTTAGAGAAAATGGTCAAATCCTAGTCCTCACTTACAATGTACTGATGTTCTCTGGTTAATATATGGTCTAAACTACACTTCACGTTTTTGTTCATATGTCACCTCCATCTTTTTCTCACTCATAAAAAGTTAAAAGAATTGCACTTTAAATTCCATTAAAACCCAATGTCGTTTAAAACCACACCAGTTTTCCAGCAAACCTTCATTTTTACTGTACAAGAGCACGTGGTTCGATGTTAAAGAGTAGATTATTGTCACCCCGATGAATTTCCAAAAGAAGGGGCATGTCTCCATGAAGCGCCAACTGTATATCTTCAGTGCTGATCAATGGACGGCCATTAAGTTTTACAATCACATCACCTGCTTGAAGTCCACCCCTGAAAACCAATGATAAATTTATGAGATTTCTCACAGTTAATTGTGATTTGATAATAATCCTAATTGTCGTTTTAAACTCGTCAGGGACCTACTTTTGCGCTGGGGAATCTGGAATGACCTCGTGAACGAGAATTCCACTGCTGACATCCAGGAAATATGGATCATGTTGTTTCAACTCTTCAACCAAACTTAAAAAATTGAAAAGGAAGAAAAAAAACTACACAGTATTTCTCGATATAACAGAAAAAAATTATTTAAAATTAGAGCATGTGGCAGTTGACCTTTTACAGAAGTAATTATACATTTATTTCAAATATTTACAACAAAAATAACCTTTTAGCTGCACATTTTTTGTGGATTTAAATTAAAGATGCAATGTTAACTTGGCATTTGTAATGTAAACAGGTGTAGGAATCATTCTGTACAAATCAGGTATGTACTGTGTAATTATAATGCATACCCAGTATTATACAGTACTAGGCTTGTATTATGACTAGTATTTTATATGTACTTACTTCTTTGTGAGGGTGATCATTCTGATTCCCAGATATCTTTTCTTAGTACTTTTTACATCTGAAATCAAGGTCATTAATCATATTATATAGTAATGTTACAAATGCAACCAGCAAAAGTTTTGTAGGTGTGTCCTAGACAGTATACTGAATCCAATTTGATTACACTTAAAAGTGAATTTTACCTTGAAAAAAGATTTCGCAATGTTGAGGGGTTTAAAGTCTTGTGGATATTTTAATTCACAGACTATCACATCATTTACCAAAAAAAAAAAATTATTTCAAAATGCAATTAAAAAATGTAAGTGTCATTGGTACAAATATATAAAGTGAAGTGATAAAGAATGTGTTTTGGTTAAAGCAAACAGCATTCAGTTGTTAGCTGCAGCATGTTATCTTACATCTCTAATACAAAACTACAAAATCAAATGAAGGGCTGTTTAATATAACTGACTCATTGGGGTAAGTAAAAAAAATGCATTTTTGATTCTTCAATGGGCTAAAAATATAAGACATCTGAAAACTGAGAACTGTTTTATGTTAAGTGATGTTCTACTTTTTTAAATGGCATGGTGCTAATGATCTCACTAAGGAGGCATGCATGGATTAATACACAATGGTGTGTACTGTTATGGTTATATAATTAAAGACGGGCAGTATGAAATGGGTTGTTGGTCTTATACCATTAATTATGGGAAACAGCGATGTGCCAACATTTATAACATTGAATTAATTGCTGAATAACACATCATGCTTTAGTTACATTTATGTAATGCCTATTAAACAAGTTCTTGTTATCACAATCAATTCAATACATTTTTATTTGTATAGCTCTTTTAACAATGAAAGGGGCAACAATCTGTAGCAACAATAAACAGTATTTCCTATATTTTTTCACATTTTGCAAAAAAAAACGACCTCCTTGTTAAATTACATTTAACAGGAAATTAAATATATGGTATAAATACTCACCTGAGTCAGACACCACAGGCTGAGATGGTGCATACTGCAGCCTAACTAGTCTGTGTTTATCTGCAATTAGATAACTGAGAATGTTTTCAAAGTCCTTATTTAAAAAAAAAAAAAAAAACCTTCCTGAACTGTATAAATTGTTTGTAATAGAGACTGGGTACATTGCCTCAACTTAATGACTGAATGATGAATAAATTCCAGATAGGTACACTGCAGTTATAATAGAGCTCTTACCTTTGTACTGCTTGTCATAAGATTCCTCTAGAAATTTATTAATACGGTCGGATGGTATGGCAAAGGAAATCCCAGCTGTCACCTTCAGTGTGTTTATCCCAATAACCTCACCATCCTGAGGTTGGAAAATAGTAAAATGTCATAGAAAATCACTTGGGCTACACTATGCTAGTGTTAAAAGGAAAAATGATACGCAGCTAATACTTACAAGGTTGACAAGAGGGCCACCTGAGTTTCCATACTATTCAAGAATGAGGTATAGGAAGAAAAATGTCACTCAAGTATCAATCAAATATCAATCAAATATTTAGGTGCTATTACACTGCACAACAAAGTTTTTGCTCCTTGAATACTGTTCCTTATAAAATTTTGGCTGCTGAAAAATCACATCCAAATTCATATACCTTTTCATTGCAATCTTTAGTTTTGTCATGCTTTTTCTTATATTTGTGTCCAAAAATTTTCGTTTCTGTAAGAAACCTATGAACAATGTTTTGTGCATGTCCAGGCAGGAAATCAGGCCAGGTTGAAAGCTGGTTTGTGGAAGTATGCAGCCCGGCCGTAGCCAGCTTGACACTGTCTCAGCAGGCCATAAAAGTGCTTGCATCTGCAGATGCTGCTCATTGGATTAATATAGACCTTATAGTGTGTACGTATTGTTTCAGAATACACCATTGCCTCAGTAGCACTGTAACAAGTAATTTAGATGTTATACGTTTTACAGGACGATTGGTGTTGGTCGCTACGTCTCGCCAATGTCATAACAGCCGCGATGCTTCCTGCTGTATTTGTGGTGAGTATACACTTGTTCATCAGAGATGCTCAATGACTGCTCTTGTGAAGAAAGCAGATCATATTTACTTTGGCTGTGAAATATGTAATCAAGACAAGGAATGGTCGCCTCACATCTTGCAATCATAAGACAATGGCGTTTGATATGGCGAGAACAGAAAGAGAATGTGATGGACTGTTACTTCTGTTTGACTAATGTGTCTGGTTTCTCTGCCGAAAACAAGAAATCATTTGATACCCTAATTTGCCTTCAGCAATTAGACCTGTGCCACATGACAACAGACTTCCAATTCCCAAACCACAATAGGAATGGACCTTAGACGAACCAGATAAAGGAACTGCAGTGCAAAGAAATGGCAGTGACATTGATCCGGATTTTGAAACGTGCTCCTCAGGCGATTTAAATCTCATAACACAGTCAGAATTGAACGACCTGGTCAGAGATTTGGGTTTGTCAAAAGCAATAGCCAAATTACTGTGTTCAAGACTGCAGGAATATTATGTGCTGTTACCAGGTACAAAGATTTCTGCTTTTTAAAGCTGCCAAGAAGATATAACAAAATTATTTGCACAAGTTGGCAGTCTCTGTTTCTGTGTTGACATTGAAGGATTGTTCTCTGCTTTGGGTTGTGATCATGACCCGCCAGAGTGTCTATTTATTGATTCGTCAATGTTAAGCCTCAAAGCTGTTCTGTTACACAATGGCAACACTCACCCTTCAATACCTGTTGGCTATGCAGAACACATGAAAGAAACCTTCGAGAACATGGAAGTGTTGCTGAAGCACATCCAGTACAGTAAGTGCAACTGGAATATCTGTGGAGATCTGAAAGTCGTTTCTCTCTTACTGGGACTGCAGCTCGGCTATCCAAAGTACGGTTGTTTCATCTGTTATTGGGACAGTCGTGCCAAAGAGTCACATTATTGTAGACAGAGCTGGCCACTCAGGGCAGAAAAATGTGGCGCATGAACCGCTTGTCGACCAGGCAAAGATTTTTTTGCCTCCTCTTCACATAAAATTAGGACTTATTAAGAATTTCGTAACAACTATGAACAAAGACGTCAAAGGTTTTTGTTATTCAAGACAGATATCTCAAAGAATAACTGAGGGCAAGATCAAAGAGGGCATTTTTGTTGCCCCTCAGATCAGACATGTTATGAGTGACAAGCAATTCGAAGATCTGTTAGTTGTGCCTGAAAAGATTGCCGGGAAAGTCTTCAAACACGTTGTTGACAACTTTCTTAGGAGCCCCACATTAGATTCAGCTGGTAGACAAACTTCTCAAAGCATACAAAACAATGAAGTGTAACATGTCACTCAAGATTCATTTCCTCCACACACACTTGGACTTCATCCCTGCAAATTTCGGTGCTGTCAGTGATGAACAAGGTGAAAGGTTTCACCAGGACATTGCTACAATGGAATAAAATCCATCAATGCTTGCTGACTACTGTTTGATGCTGCAAAGTGATGCACCAGACATTAAATACAAACAAGAATCAGGAGCAAAACACTTTTAATTATAACTCAATAGCGTATTAGAAACATATAATGAAATACGTTATTGCTGGTAAAAATTCTATTTCTCAGAGTTCCTACGTGATGCAGCAAAATTATATTTGTGCATACCCACCAGGTACTTGTCACAATCAGCAAAAACTGTTCAGGAAGCAAAACTTTTCATAAATATTGTTGTGCAGTGTTATTATAGATGGCATACGGACTGAGGTCTCACATTGATGATGGCATCAGTCTGAATGTAGCCCATGTCCGAGTCCTGGATGCCGAGTTCCTTGCCGTCTCTCTGTGCTGTGCTCACAATGCCTGTAGTCACAGTGTTCTGAAGAGCGAACGGGCTACCGATAGCTACCACAAACTCGCCTGGGCGCAGGTCAGCTGAGTGACCCAAAGGAAGAACTGGAAACTTTTTCTGATACATAAAAGACATACAAAAAAAAATTCTATTTTTTCTGTACATAGATGTACATGGTGCATCCATGTACAAACCATTGCATTGTATTAAAAGCAATATAATGTAAAATATTGCTTATTATTCCTAATATTCACACAATGTTTTAGCAATACAAGAAAAGGCAAGACATGACCTTTCAAATTCCAAACCACGCAAACTTCAAATCACAATTTATCATATAATTCCATTGCAAAAACAGAGCTCACTCTTGCTTTGCTGTATCTTATTATGTATAAAATCTTAAAGATAGCTAAAATGATAACAATACCTATTCAATATCAAGGTCTACATTTATGGCCGTTAAATAAGACTCGGATTTAAAAAAAGAAACAAAGAAAAACTAATTCACTGTAACCATCATAAGGGATATGAGACTGATAAATGATGATGCAAACAAAAACAAACTCTCTGTGAGGTCTGCTAATACTCTATAAGCCAGAACGCTCTCTGTCGCCACTGCTTTTCTCCTCCCCGACTTTCATGCAATCTCTCGATTGTATCTTCAATAATATAAACCAAACATTTCCAGTTCGACTGGTCACTTTCAAGTGTTTATTTCTAAAATTCCCATGCTAGCACTAAAGCAGGCCATCATTAACATGTCTGAGTAGCCTAGACACTTTGAGGAGTGAGATATAAACCAGCGCATCGTTCATGACACAGCCAGCTGTGGTGTATATGTGAGAATTGCCATCAGAGGTGAAAGCTGATAATAAACGAGTAATATACAGCGCATGTGGAAAGTTCGTTAACACCCATAAATGTCTCAAGGAAAAAGGCTCAGCTGTGCCAGGAAACTTTACAGCCTAATAAAGTGAAGCCTTTTTAGGAAATGTTTGTTTTTGGTTCATGGCTAGGCCATGCTTAGCTTAGCATTCTTGTAGTGTGATTGCAATGAAATTAATATTTAGAGGTGTGAATTAGGATCATAAATATAGTGCTATATAGTGCTGAAATTATATATTTGGAATATTGTGGATTAAGGAGTTTAGTGTTAATTTAGAAAATAGGTTTATAATTCCACAATCCTTAAAAAACAATAAGGCTTAATCTTCTCCATATTCTTTTAATTATTAATAATGCCACCTTATCTCCCACAAAGTGGTATGTGTGTGTGTGTGTGTGTGTGTGTGTATATAATATATATATATATATATATATATATATATATATATATATATATATATATATATATATACAGTATACTGTATATGCATATTTTGTGTCCTAGCTGGACACAGTTTGAAAGATTTATCCAGTTGAGCCTGTCAGTTAACTTACTCGTGAGTTGACTTTGATGGTGGCGATATCAGACTTCTTGTCGATGTCTGTTATGGACGCCTCGTATGTTTTCCCATCTTGAAGCTGAACCCGAAGCTGCTGTGGGCCCACCGTAGTGGCACTGCTGCTCACCACATGAGCATTGGTCACAATCACCCCAGATTCTGTCACGATGAATCCTGAACCGCTGGATAATGGTACATGGTGGCCAAACAGCGGATGGCTAAACACAAACATATCAGAAGGTGTAGATTATATTTTTTATAGTAACAATTATTTATTCAAATTATTATTCATTCTTATCACTCCACATGATCTAAGAATATTATATGGGATTAAAATAATATATTTGTTTATATTTGTTTACTGTATGGAGATTTTCAACATTTATAGAAGAAGTCTACAGTTTTATTGTAAAGCAGCAACTTTTAAACTTTTTGTTAGAGGACTTTGCACTTTTCAACAGTTTCTGTGTAACAAAAAGAAGTTGTCTTTTTCTTTCTCTCTATTATCAACTTCAGGAAAATGTGAGCGTACGTCTGTTTTAACTGCTTTTGGCAGTAATGGAATTTGTTTTGTTGATGTTCAACAACATTAAATAATAGTAACTACAGTATCAGAATGTGTAATTTTTTTCAATTACTAAAATTTTGAATTGCTGATACCATGTGCTCCTGTAGCAGAACATCCAGTCAAATGTTATTCTTTTCTTGATGTCTTGTTTGGGCCAAATTGGCAAAGTTAATTCCATTAGCACTGTTTAGATTGCGAACGCCTGAGGTACATATGGGATATATTGTGTATTCAAAATGAATGTCACTATCGTATTTTTATGAAAAGATCCTGGGAGAGATCATTGTATCTATGCAAGTAGTAAATAAAATATGACGACTAATGCAAGTTGGCGTGGTAAGGCATAAATAATACTGACCTAAATACTTTTTGATGTTTGAGCTACAGTCACGAAGAAACAAACATGACATGGCTATACAATCACCACAGTCATCTTGTTCTATTTTGCTTGGCTGTCTTTAACATATTTCACATTTATTGCTATATTAGTTGTTTTGCTCAACCATCAAACCAAACTGGAACCACAAGTGGAAAACCAAACCTACGTAAGATATGCTCTCTGAGTAATGTCTCAACAATTTCCTAATCAGTCTGCATTCATCATTTGGACAAGTGATATAAACTAGAGAAGAAAAACAGACAGTTCTGAGAGGATGCAGCAAATCATTTTATACCACAGTTAAATTCTCAACTCTGATTGGTCAGGTGCTGGTTGACCAGGGTTCGACTGGATGTAATTTGAATTATAGGTTTATATTTTTCTATTCTTTCTAAAATAATATTGTTTCTATAGTAAGAATTCCTTCACTTGGACGATTTAACATTTATTTGAGGAGTCTTCAGTGTTAGAATTTTTGGAAGTCAGTATAAAGTTTTCCACAAGAGAAAAAGCTTAAGGGGTTTTGGGTTTAAAGTAAAATAAGATTGTGAACCTCTGCCGACTGTGCCTCTCTAGGATACTCTTTTTATGCCCAGTCATGACACTGACCTGCTAACCTAATTAGCTGCAAAATGTTCATCCAACTGTTTAATAACACTTACATTTCCAGCCTTTTGTTGCCCCATCTTCACATTTTTAAAACGTGTTGCAGCAATCAAATTAAAAATAAGCATGTTTTCTCTCAAAATTTTATATTTCCTCAGCTTTAGTATTTACATTGTTCAAGTATTTACAGTAAATATATGGTTTTTTTTATGTTCTATTGTGAATAAAACGTGTTTATAAAATTTGTAAAACATTGCATTCTGTTTTTATTTATAGTCTACATTTTTCCAAACATTTTTTAAAACTGGGGTTACAATTTGTTTTGTAGTATTTGTATATGAATATTAGGCAACATTTAACATCATTAACAGCAACATTTCAACACCAAAACAACATGCACAGAGGTTATGTTTACCTGAGGAAGAGCTCGATATGGACCACAGCAGGGGCAATTTTTTCTACAACATCAGCAATGAAGTTATACTTGTACCTGGGGCTGTTGTGGTGTGTGGGACCTATACTAGCAGAAAGAATTTTGCATGTTAATAATGTATACTAGACTGTGAAAATATTAATAGTCGAATTTTACACATTCTATTAAACAACATGCTAAAAGAGCAACATCGTGACTCAGAGATCGACTCCTGAATATATTATAGTAATCTGTGGTTTCACAAGATCTTTGCCAGCCCAGCTGTCTGGCTGGGAGAGATGGGATTATTCAGATTGGTGTGTGTGTGTGTGTGTGTGTGTGTGTGTGTGTGTGTGTGTGTGTGTGTGTGTGTGTGTGTGTGTGTGCGGAAGCAGGCATTTTTTCTTCAGTTCCGTTCATTTGCCCTGTAGCAAAGTACTGTAGCATGAGCAGCAGCATAAAAATTTGCAATGGCTGACTTCATTTGTTTCACAGGGAGAATGTGCCATCCATGACTTGCCCTGGTTAGTAGCTGTCATGATAAGTAAGAATTTTAAATTAAACAGAATAAAATAAAATAAAACAAAGTTGAAAAAGGAGAGAAAAATAATAATGAGGCATATAAAAGTTATAATTATTAATAACAACAAATTAGTATCTTTAAATTGTAATTTTAATGTATTTATAAAGTGTGGGTTCAATACATATTACCAGTGTGGAAGCAGCTGTTTTATATATATATATATATATATATATATATATATATATATATATATATATATATATATATATATATATATATAATTCCTATATACTAAGCTTTCTTTCTAAATGGTTATTCAATAACTTTCACATTCACACAAAACACAAACACATTTTTGCACCTTGTAAACCATGTAAAGTTACTTTGCCTTATTGCATACTAATGCTGTAAAAATCAGTGTATACCATAATGCTCAAGAATTCAGATAACCTTACTGTTGTGTATTCCACATGTGTCAGAATTTAGGCTCCCATATTTACATGATCTGTTCTACCTAAATTGGCAAATTGTGACCTTCTCATGGTTAAGGCAACCTACATGATGTACAGTGATTTACCATACATACATATATATTGATTTATCTCTAATCTGTTAAAAGGTCATGTTATGTGTAATCCATATGTACAGTAAAAATCAAGAGAGAAAAAAGACAGCAATCTTTTAAGCACCAAAGAGGTTTTCTGATTATGTGCATAATAACGTGCTTTCATTGCTAAAAAAAAAAACTCTAGCACTTTTCTTTGTGCTTTTGGAGAGTTTCATTGGGTAATATGTTTATACAACCCAGTGACTATCTATATTTTAATCCATGGACCCATCAATGCAATTGTAAAGAAACTGAAAATACAAATGTAATCTCTCCATGATTTATCTGTTCCATCCTATTTTTGGTTTTAACTGCATATTTGAAGATATGAATGTTTGGATGGAATGCAAATATTTTTTTATTTCAGACAGGGGTATTGGCTTGTTTAACTTTTGTTTAGTCTTCAGCAAAATGTTTCTGAGTTCAGTTATGCAAGTTTCCAGCAGCCACTACGCCAGATAAAGGCTAAATAACAGGCTATAATAAGAATGCAATAAATTTTTATGTATCTCTTTAAAGGCAAAACTCCAAATCAAATGTTTGCAATTCCAATAAAATGTGTTTTAGATGTATTTTGAATGATTGAACACATATCATGGATTTGAAGACGTACTTCATTTTAAGGATTTATTTGTATTCTGAAACATATTTTTAATTAAATAATTTAGATGGATTTTTTCAAATAGGGACTTGAAATTTGTTCTTTTTACTAGTTTTAACAATTTAACAGCTTCCAACAATAGAAGTGTTTTTTTTTTTAAAAAAAGGAAAGTAATTAAACAGAATATAAGATGTTTATAATGCATGATATTAATAGTTCAGGCAATATAGTTCAGTAATGTTATCCTGCTGTTCCCTACCTGGAGCTGCAGATGTGCACCGGTCCTTGTGCACGTGCGTGACCGGAGCGTTTCCACGTTGCTCTGCTCTGCGACTGGCCGCTTCCAGCCTGCACCGGTTTTCATACGTCTTTCCATCGCTGCCGCACACCGGCGAGCCGCTCTTGCATCTACAAACCCCCTTCGTGGATCTCTTCCCTCCAGAGCGCGCACACTCCAGCCCAGAGGCGCAGGGCAGGTCGCGCTTGCGGCCGCACGTCGCTCCCTCCTCCCCCGCGGCGCACAGCGCGCAGCAGCCGCACCGGTCCAGCGCGCGGCCGCTCGTGCATGGAGCGCGCGGCGACGCGCACTTGGTTACATCGCACTTAGTAGGACAGGGCGCGGGTCCCGCGAGGGCGTGCGCGCAAAGCAGACACGCGGAGAAGAGAAGAAAGTACATCCTGCGGCTAGAACGCTGAATACGATGGTGTGGTGGTGAGAACTGGGTGAATAATTTACATTTCCTCACACCAACGGACTCTGTCACAGGGATAGTCATCGTAGAAGCATTTTCACAAACTCAATTCAGAATCACTAATTCTTACACACACTGATACTGTGTGTGTGTCTGCAGTTTCCTTTACTAATGCTCAGCTGTTACCTTTTGACAAATCTCTCTCTCTCTCTCTCTCTCTCTCTCTCACACACACACACACACACACACACACACACACACACACCATCTAGTGTCCAATAAACTCATAACTCAATCTTTGCTCATCCTTAAATAAAATCTTAAAATGTTGCTTTTTTTTTCCCCCATCCTGATTTTTTATGTGTTTTGCTGTCTGTTTAGAGTTTTGCATATTCCCCTTGTGATCATATGGGGTTTTTTTTGGGTTCTCCAACTTCCTTATATTATAAATCCTTATAATATAAATTATGAAACACTAAATGTTTGGACATGGTGCCCTGTGATTGAACTGTGCAACATACACAGTGTATTCCTGGCTCTGGACACACCGGAACCCATACCAGGAAAAAAAAACTTACTGAGGATAAATACATATCCTACCACTGGCACTCTAAAATATCCTTCCAAAACATCCAAGAGACCACCATGTGTTTGACTTCATTGTTGGTTTGGTGTAGATCTATTTCTTGTGACTTGATGACAATTTGTACAATTTGATGACAAAAATGCTTAAATAAGATTAAGTTTGTTTGATATAAAATGTCATTAAGGAGTGCTTTACATATTTTGCCAACTTCAGCCTTTTCAGACCCCATCTTTCCAAGAAGTTTGTGTTTCAAAATATAATATATTTATCCTGTTTAACATTTATTTACTTGCTAAACAACTTCTGCACATTATCACTGTTATAGTGTTTATATGTATTTGCTGTACATATATTTACATATTTATCTGCATTTTTGGTAAATGTTAAACTGCATTTGGCTGCTGTTTACCTGTAATATACAGTGATAATGAAGTTGTGATCTTTCTAGCATGAAGAATACTGACTAATATTGTGTATGCCCTCCTTGTGCCATAGCATTGATTCCACAAGACCTCTGAGGGTGTGCTGTGGTATTTGGCACCAAGACTTTAATAGCAGATCTTTAAAATTTTTCCAAGTTGTGAGGTAGGTCTCCATAGATCAGACTTGTTTGTTTAGCACACCCCACAAATCCATAAATAGTTTGAGGTTTAGGGAATTTGGAGACTAAGTCCTTGAGTGTAAAGCCCAACACCTTGAACCGTTTGTCATGTTCCTCCAACCATTCCTGAACATCTTTTGCAGTGGAAAGGAGCCTTATCCTGCTGAAAGCCACTGGTATAAAGTGGTGTACTTGGTTTGCAGCAGTGTTTAGGTTGGTAGTACGTGTCAAAGTAACATTCACATGATTACCTGAACACAAGGTTTTCCAGCAGAACATTATCCAGTGCATCTCACTGAATCCACTGACTTGCCTTCTTTCCATTGTGCATCCTGGTACCATTTCTTCCCCAGTGACCCACACACCTGACCTTCCACATGATATCCAAACCAGTTTACCTTGTACCACAGCTATTTTTGGCAATGGACAGGGGTCAGCATGGGCACTCTGAGAAGCCTCATACACAGCGATCTGCATTGCACCTACCATTTCGGAGGTTCTCTGACCCAACCATCAAGCCATAACAATACATCATTTACAAAGTCACTCAGATCCTTAAACTTGGTTTTTTTTTTCTGCTTCCAGCGCATTAACTTCAAGAACTGACAATTCAATGGCTGCCTAATATATACCACCCCTTGACCGGTGCCACTGTAATTGGATAATGAGTGTAATTCACTTCACCTGTCAGTGGTTTTAATGTTATGGTGATGCTGATTGGTCTATAGTGACACTGCTCTGACAGAAATGGAAAATGTGAATGGGCAATAATAAGCTATTAGCTTCTTCCAATCTGCAAAATATGCCAAATATCCACAGTAAGTTAAGGACTGTTATGGCTCAGATTACCCCAGCTCTTGTTTTTCAGTATGTGGGCCATTCATTTAGAGGAAATGTAATGTTGCAGTCCCACCTAAATAATTCTACACTCGTATACATTGCTCTTTGTCTGCTAAATGGCGTAAATGTAAATTCCAAATAATGAATAATGCTAAACTTCAACTAGAGTAAAATTACATTCACTGCAAATGAATTATTGGTAAATGGAAAGGGGAATTTTGCATCCACTTCCTGCTGTTCTGTTTGCAACAAAAATTCATCTAGATGATATTTTAAATCTGTCAATCTTGTAATCATGGGCCAGTCCAAAACAAAAAGAGCGACATATAATTACCATTTCAGGACACCCAGTTTTACATAACACAAACATGTATATAAATATATGTAAGTTATAATTTCTCAAATTGGCTGACAAACAGTGAAAAAGTATAAACATAATGTCTCATATTTCTCGCAACAATAAACTAGCTAGTTAGCTCACGTTCATAAAAATAGCACTTTCTCTTCATAAACAGATAACACCAGACATTCATTATCACCTGTTTTACCCCTAAATTACAAAAATGTGAAAATCTAGTGTGACCACCACAAGCTTATCGCCTACTCTGCGCTTTCCGATTCACTGTCTCTAGCCACAGCAGTGTGTTGAATCTAACACCAAGCTAATAGGTGTATAATTTCCAGTAAACCTTCACACTCATGTACTCACTCACAGGAACTTACATCATACAACAAATGATACACAGATGCTGTGCCCATACACAGACACCCCGTACATCTGGATTAAATGAAATACAGAGTTGATTTATTTCTGTTTATTCAAGATATAAAATGACAGTGGCCATTGGATTAAATTGAAATGATGAGGTTAAGATCCTTGGGCTATGATTGAGTGACAATCATGAAAAACAAATTAGTCAGTCATTCTGCATATAAATATACACCCGATATAAATCTGGTATATTAGTAGCAAGCAAGTACTGTAAGAAACAACCTGGTACACCATTAATACTGTGGTAGTGACTAATCATATAAAGGAAAACAACTAAATGAGTTGAACAGGTCGGTGACACTGATATCATATCTTCACCACACCAGCATTATACGCAGATATTTGTCATTTCGTCTTTGATTATTGTGGATCACATCTTTTGACCGACATTTTTTTCACACAATTTTCAATCAGATGCAGGTTTTCGATCAACACATGCTAAAACAAATCTTTACGACTGACAACATCAGAACTGCCATTCGATGCAATTCACTTGAGAGTAAAGTGAGCCATCCTGATCTTTATGTGCACTTATAAATCATTCCCATCTGTAAAAAAAAGTGCTATTGTGTAAACCTGATTAATTATAAATATCAACATTATTATTTATAATAGCCTGAGTTTGAAGTCTTTAGATTTATAACTTTTGAGATCAGAAGAAACCATCAGTGTCATTCAAACAGGTTTAAAATCATGTCAGTAGATTCTGTGTATTAGAGGATAAACAAAGATGCAACAACTGAA
The DNA here is from genome assembly GCF_014805685.1 of Silurus meridionalis. Lineage (NCBI taxonomy): Eukaryota > Metazoa > Chordata > Actinopteri > Siluriformes > Siluridae > Silurus > Silurus meridionalis. The sequence goes on along the minus strand of NC_060885.1, from coordinate 8,869,877 downwards.
GAGGAAGTGATGTGTGGGCTGATCATTGAGAATGAACGTTTGTTTTAACAATGTTGCTCATTTAAATAACGATGAATGAATACAATAAATGCAATAAAAGCTTTTCTTTGTCCTACAAGCTTTATATATCTTCGCCCATAATATGCCCAAGTCCTGAAGCGCATCTCTTGCACCCTGCAGCAAACTCATATATATATATATATATATATAAAATATTAGAAGTTTGAACCTAGGTGAGAGGTATAATTTCTACATTACAAATAGAAATGCTTGTTGTTTATCTGATATCATTGTGCAAAAAATGTCTGTTTTGACTAGACTGTTGTTTTTTGTGTGTTTGTTTTTAGTCCAGGGCTAGTGCATTTCTCTTTGCTCTGATTGATTACAGATGTTAGACACTTCAGAGTCTTGAGAAATCAACAACAATGTGTAAAATAAACAATCCTGAAATACAGGGGAAGTCTGGAATTAAATACTGCCAGAATGTCCTCATTTCACCCGTCATCCCTCCATCAGCAGTTGCAGCTCCATTTCTCCTTTTTCTCTTCCTCTTTTGGAGTCAGTTTAAAACTCTTGTCTGCCTCGGCCTCTTTCCCTCGCTGTCTACATATCTGCTGTACCAGTTTGTTGAAGATGGCATCTACCTGCTCTCTGTTACCATTTTTAGTTGAATAGAGGTAGAAGGGCATTGAGTGGACCTCAGCTAAATGCCGTGCTTGTTCGATGGTTGTGGCCGCGGTCTTGGTCATCAAGTCGGTCTTATTAGCCACAAGCACACGGGGGACATCTAATTTAATCAAGTGCTGCTGACACTCCTCCATCCAGAGGGGCAGACTGCGGAACGAAGACACGTTCGTGACATCGTAGACAAAGACGACCGCGTGGACGTTGCGGTAGTAGTGTTGTACCATGCATTTCCGAAAACGCTCCTGACCTGCCGTGTCCCACAACTGCACCTGGACACAGATTAAAAAAAGCAAAAAGAAAGACCAGAAATGACCACAGTTACTAATTATGAGATTTGTGGAAAAAATGGCATAGCTTGAGCATGTCCCAGTCTTTTCAATCTCTTCTATACTGTGCTTGGTGGACACTCTTTTAACACAACAGTACTACAGTCTTATTAACCCCCTCAACCTCCCCCGCATAGACACTCTCAGTTCCGCATGCAAGCTCAGTACGTGTTCCTGTGTCAAAGAAAAAAAGCACTATTCGAATTAAGGTGAAGATTTTTCAACATTCTCCATATTAGGGAAGATTATTCATCTGTGTAGCAACAGAGATCTTTTCAGCACAAAGTTATTTCATTTCCCGTTTTCTGTATGCCACAAAAGCCCCTTTTATAAACTTTAAACTTCTGTCTGTAACAACACACACACACACACACACACACACACACACTTAACTGTTATATTATATAAAGTACCAATAATAAAAAAAATGTGGTTTTTTTTACATACATAACCATACACAATATAACATGCAGTGAAAATTATTTTTACACACACACACACACACACACACAATAGACAGACAGATATAGAGACAGACAGACAGACAGACAGACAGACAGACAGACAGACAGACAGATAGATAGATAGATAGATAGATAGATAGATAGATAGATAGATAAAAAAGTTATGTATTATATTACTATTATATGATTCTTCACATCTATTTTTTTTATCTATTTAACATAAATACATTGTTATTGATTGAATGTCTTTTAACTATATTACTCCTCCATGCAACTCCTGCTCTCCTCCTTTACCTTGATCTTCTCTCCCCCGACATGCACCACTCTCTCTCGGAAGTCCACTCCGATGGTGGAATCGGTTTTTTCGGGGAACTGTCCAGTGCAGTACAGGTGTGTGAGGCTCGTCTTTCCCACACCGGCGTCTCCCAGCACGATTATCTTACAGGTGCGACGCACAATCCAAGACTCACACGTGTCCATCTGTCGAACTTTTTCTCACTTCTCTCGGGTCAGAGCTCATCCCCTCGTACCTTCCTCCAGCCTGAGCGCTACTGGATTTACCGTTTCATTTCTCGCGCTGTTGGAGGAACTGACCTTAGATGAACTCTCGCGAGAGTTGCTCCATTTCGGGAACATGTTTTTATACAGCAATCCAGTCTCACGTCACTTCATAATGTAGTCACAAAATGTAATCTATTGATACGTGTTCATGGACACGACTTCCCCTCTTTTTTTTTTCGTGTCACTCTGCACGATATTCCATCTTATATATTTCAGTAGTATCTTTCACCACATTTTTTTCTGCCACTAGGCATCACGATGTATTGTTTTTTACTCTTTTGTTTTTAATCTTCAAGCCTATTACTCAACATTTAATCAGGAGATCTTCTTGTTTTTTTATTATTTTATATTACGTAACCTATTTGCTATTACAAACCATCGTCAGTGGTTCCTTTCATTCAAAATACAGTAAATATATTCCTTCGTCATAACTAATGATCACACATTGGTTTAGTCCTTATCAGCGAAAATAACACTTAAAAAAAACAAAGCTAAACTTCAATATAAGCTTAAGTTATAATCAAATGAATGGTAACTGGTAAATCTGGGATGAGGAAAACCATACGCATGTTACATGCATTTTAACTGCTGTACAGGAAATAGGAAAATCTTAGATGTTTAAAATTTGACATTTAAATATAAAATGTAATAATACATATAAATAAGTGTAAAAAAAACCTAAGCACATTACTTATTGAGAACATACAACATTATTTATGGCATCCGTGTTAACAGCTTTTGTATAACCAAGTATGTGCAAACAGGAAAGGCTCATACAAAAAGCTACTTATTTTAAGTTAAGAAAAACAGCAAAAAGATGAATCAGACACCAAAAGGGTATAGTTTTTTTTTTGCAACACTAGCAGCTCTGGTTGAGCACCTACATTGGCAAGATTGTGTAACCACTGTACAATTAGACAGTGATAATCTACAGATTTATTAAAAATAAAAGCAGAACCTTTGTGATATGTCCAAATGGGTGAATGCTCCACATGCATTTACAGCTGACATGTCTATTTGTTATTTCTCTTCCCCTTGATAAGAAATTATTGCATGTGTGATTCTGTTATAATGCAGCCCTGTGTTTTTTTGATGTGTTAAGGCTGATGTATATGTAATAATGTAGATGTAATTACTTAAGGGTATTACCACTGTAATTAAAGGCATTCTTGCTAAATCACAATTACATCTGCCTTCAAAGCTGATATTTAAAAGTACAATTTAACTATGTTGATATAAAATCATGAAAAGAAAATGAATAATAATAATGCCTTTCTGACCACAAATTAATCACAAATTATACCACTGAATTTATTTGAATGGTTTAATGTCACGTAAAAAAATAGCACGTACAGTGACAATGGATTCATCCTTGATGGTTGCAATGTTGTGGTTCTTCTTACGACCAATTGCCCATTCCTCTCGCTTCTCATCAAAGCTCTGAAAGGGACCAATCTTTTTTGTAGACCCCCCTGGCATTAGATCAACCTGACAAACTAAGGACAGACAGACAAAGATGGATAAGACAGACAAGTAGACCAAGACAAATAGAGACGGTAATGAAAGATAGATAATGATAATTTTTCTTTTACTGATAAGGAGTAAACCATTGGTCGGGCTTCAATTGTTGCTCTAATATTTATTGCTTTAATATAACTCCATGTGAGTTTAATGGCAACGAAAGGCATCAATTACAACATTAAAACAAGGTGTGATCATTAGTTATGACCCCCGAAACTTACCTGGACAGAGGTTTGAGTGCAATGAGAAGAATTAACCAGTGTGCTGTTTCCGTCTCTATAGCAACGGAGGCTGAGGATCATGCATCATCTTTTCCCCCCCATTAATTTTTTTAAAGAATAGGGGCAAAAAAATATATTGTATAGTTTCTATACTGCAATAAATGTGAATCTCTAATTAACGCAGTCTCGTTAATTAACCAGGAAAATAATGTGCTGTATTTTGGCTGGATGGAACCACTATTGATGGTTTATAATAGCGAGAAGGTTACATAATACAAAGCAATAAAAATCAAGGATAAAATCTCCTGATTAAATGTTAAATACTAGTCAAAACAAATTAGATAAAAACAATACAGCTTCTGTGATATCTGGTGCCAGACAGAAAAATGTGGCAGAGATATAATATAATATAGTTTTCCTATTGAAATACATTAGATGGAATGTCGTGACATGAAAAAAGAGGGGAATTTGTGAATGAGTACAAATTAATAGATTATAATTCGTTACTACATCACTAAATGCCGTAAAACTGGATAGACTGTACACAACAGCAATCAGGCAGCTGTAGGTGTAGTTCCTTATAGCACTGTATATTTTAGGTGAGGGCTATTTAACTTTTAGCAGAAAGTTCCTTATTTATTATACTTCCTACCCTAGGATGTGGTGGAGTCTGAGCAAATCATGGAAAACACCAAATCCGAAGCAGGGATACACCCTAAATAATATTATATGTTCAATAGAAGGAAGCTGGAGAACCCGGCGAAACCCACACCGACATGAGGTGAGAATACACAGAAACCCCACACAGACAGTAGTCTGAGCTCCTGATGAAACTAGGAACCAAAAAGCTGAGGTAGTGTGTGCACTTCCTATCTCTTCTCATCGGTGGCAAAATAAAAACCTCTAACATTGTTACATTCAGAAAATACATTTGTCTATGCTAAACCAAACTGGACTTTCATCGACACTAAAGGGGTAACACCAAGGGTACATCTTTATGCAGTCACCTAAAAACAGTATGTTTCAAAGCAAAAAATAAAAAAAATAAAAAGTTAGGACTGTATTAGTGGGGGGTTTTTCTCAACAATTTAAGTTGGAAACTGAAGTAAAAAATTTTTTTAACAAACAAATAAATAAACAGCAGTCAACAGCCTTACCACAATTTAGCTAGCAAGCTAAAATCCTAATTACTAAACCTTTAACCACAACTTCAGTACATCATCATGGCTACTGAAACTGGGATCCTGCTGAAATTATATAGAGACTCTCCTGAGCAGCCAGTTGAATTAAGTGGAACCAATCTAAAACTTGAATGTCAACAAAAGCACATGTAAGCATACTGGATTCAGCAGCTAGGACTGAATCAATTCATTTATTCATCGATCATCTGTAATTACTTTACCCTGGTCAGGGTCACTATGACTTATCTAAACTATTCAAAATGATCAGAAACAAAAAAAAAAACTTTTTGTATATTGAAAAGAAGAAACCTACCTCGAGCTCACACATCCACCCAAGCTGTACGTGGTGGGTGGTGCCGCAGTTGGACGTTCCTTGAAAAGTGCATTTTCAATGCCATCTTCACATTATATGGTGCAGATCCTCCAATAGACAAATTTCAACTCGCTGAGCTGATTAGATGATTCAGGCATGTTCATAGATTATTCAGCATGCTGGTTTGTGACTTCTGCGATTCAGTTTGAATTGAATGTAAGTACTTTGTGCATTTTAATGATCAGAGTCAATGTCAGCAAAACAACACAAACATTTAATATTCAGTTTAACATATGATTTAAGTTGTTGAGAAATTAAACTGCTTTTAAAACCCCCCACCAAAAGCACGAGCGCTACATCACTCCCATGTGGCCATGTCCCCCAACACAGCACCGTATACGTCAAGGATTTAAAAGGCACAAAGTTTACACACCTCACAGGTTTATTGTATTGCTTTTTTTCAGAAGCCCTTCGCTGACCAGAGCGCAGATTATGGACAGCTGAAAAAAAACATATGCTTAAGAATATGCTAAATCAAACAATCAGTCTTTTTTTTCTTTTTATAGTTTCAATAAGGAACCCATCCTTGCTTTGTAAATCCTTCTGCATTTATCATATATGTAACCTTTTTAAAGATTCATACCCTTTTTCTTGTTGTACATCTTTATGTTCCTAAGAAGAGACAATTTCATAATGTCGATTATTCCCATTTTTTACGGTGTATATGTAAGAAAATTAATAATGCATCCCTCTGGCAAAAAATATGTACAAACCAAAATGTACATAGAACCGAATGTGGGTTTTTTTGTTTGTTTTTTTCTTCATTTCGTGTTTTTTTTTTATTATTACCAAAAAAAAAAAAAATTCATTATCATACAACAAACTAGTCATTCCACATTGAAAATAAAGCAGGGGCAAGAGAGTGTGTTATAGGTTAAAGGAATACTCCAGTACATGTGTGAGAACATCACAGACAAGGTCAATGTAAGCCTTTTACTCAGAACTTGTTATTAAAGACAGAGGGTAGTTGCTGAATTCAATTAAGAAACTCAATGACGTCGGTGCGTGAGTTCTTCAGTCTAATTAAAATGTTAATAAAGCTAGAATTTTGTAGATTTATTTTAGTCACCTGCAGAAAAACGATTGGCTCATCCATACAACAATTTAGTAGCTCAGTCCACACTACAACTACACGAACCAATCAAAAGGTAATTTTATCACATTGTGTTTGAAAGATTTGTGGTGCCTTTTTATTTTTTAAAACCAACACAAGAGATTTATCATGCCTACTTTTTTTCTGTTTGTTTAGAAGTTCTAAGCTCATGAATTCCCAGGTTAAAGTTCACCAATATATATTTTTTTTCCCCATTTCTATCATTTCCTCGTCCTGGTCTTTCCAGATTGTTGAATTGACCTATGAACCTATGTTTGTGATCTAACACGAACGCAGATCGCTTTGTTTTGTCTTTAATGAAAAGTAAGCATCAGTGTGTTATCTCCAGTATCACCATATCAAGGAGTTACTAACGCATGGCTAATCCATGGCACATCCGAGTTACAGACGGAATTTAACAATTGACGAGTTTTAAGTCAACAGGTTTTCCAATTGGCACAGAAACCGTAAAGTTCTTGTCCGTGGCGCTCGTACATGCGCTACTGATTGCATTTAAACAAATAAAAGGGAGCTCCGTCTGACTGAGAGACTGATTTTGAGGTCCTAGTTGCTACCTTTGGTTTAGCTCACCCTAGCCAAACCTCAGTGATAATGAAGTATTAAAGATGACATACAGCACACATCAGCATTTAAAAAAAAAACCCTAAGCAGCATACTTAGACTTCACCTCCTTGGTAATAACCCACCCGCTTATCACCCACCCATAAACTCATGCCTTATTACGACAAGTTCTCAGTGCCATCATCACACCAACACAAAACCAACTCCGCGCTCCAAAACTCGTTTTATGCCATTTTTATTTTTCATATAAATTACTCTTTAAAACAGAGGGGGGGATAGATGGGTTTGAGTGAGCTCGGTTGGTTCGACTATGGGATTCGCCTTTTGCACTTTGTAGCTCGTCACCTTCAGACACGATTCACGACAGAGCGCTTGTGTGCAATCTAGTTTTCAGTTAGAGTGTAGTCATCAGCAAGGTTAAAAAAAGTAAAATGGCCATTTTATTCTTCCTCCCCCTCCCCTCTCGTCCTCCTCTCCGCGGACGCCCTCGCCTCCTCCAGGCCCTGATCCCGATTTCAGGGGGTTGGAGAGGACGTGGGAAGTTCTGCAACATGTCATCTTGGGTGTTTGAAAAATGGTGCGGTCACCCCTCGTTCTTCTCCGCCCACCCCCTCCCTGCTCCCTTAGCCCCACCCCCTTTCAGGTGTTCACATGTCATTGGCTAGCTCCTCGGTTTCCGTGGAGAGGTCCCCGTTCACGGCAATCTTTGCGTTTTCCTCGTAACCGGGAGGCATGAAGGCCAGCGTATATGGGTAGATCTTGTGACACTCGGCCCGGTACCACTCGGTCGTCTCCGTGGCGGCCCCAAGGCTGCAGCCACGCAGGCTCTCCAACACCTCCGTGCAGATCTACACAGGAAGAGAAAAGAAATGCTGGGATTATTCAGGGTCTGTTAATGTTCCTTAAATCCATTTAATATCTACAATTAAAACTCATTCCTGAAATAAACAGACAAGAAAACAAAGAGGCATTCTTGGTGGCCTTATTAATTTGAGTAGTTCAATTTCAGTGCTCTGTAGTGTTGTGAGTACACTTACAGGAAATAATGTGTTGTCACAAGACAAAACACAAAATATGAGTATGTGCAAGCAACTACAGGGATTTCTGAGCGAAGTGAACTAACCCTGAACTTCCCCTATGGAGAAACCAATCGTATTTGTTGGAAGGTACATGGGGCAAAAAAAAAAAAAAAAAAAAAAAAAAAAAGACTTCTGCAATGCTAGATTAATTCAATACAATGATATTGAGACAGGTCCTAAATCAGGCTAGACTGTTCCAGAAGATCTTACGGCGTGTCAACCAAAGGGTTCTAGATGAGGAAAATCATCACAAAGCAGCTGACAAAAGTTTTGGACTTTTGATCTTAAAAAATCTCTCTCAACTTTTATAGTTTATTTGGCTCAGCTTTATCATCGGTAAATTGAGCACTATGCCTGGAAGAAAACCCCATAACTTAAAGATTTACCTGAATGCTTCTGTTATTAAGTGATTCATCCAGTGCTGCAGCAAGTTCCACTGCCTTCTTTTGTGTCGAAGGATCCAAGTAGAACATGCCTTTGGCAGCTTCATGAGAAAGCAAATGAGAAAAACAGGTTAACCCTGCACATTACATTATATTTAGTGTGTATGTGTACTTCGAAAAACTGGTGTTTATGCACCTGCTAATCGATGAGGGCTCGAGTTTGAGTGCTTGCTGAGGAAGGCCTGGTTAAAGCTCTTGGCATTGCTGTCCCCGAACAATCGGGAAATTTCCTGTTTGAGAACCGTGCGGACTGGATCGGCTGCATCTTTAGCCTCCGATACTGTTAATAAAATACAAGAAATTACTATACCAGTGTCAAAAACATACTAGAATTAAAACAAATGGCTAGTAAATGCAACAGTTTTAATAGTTTACCTCTTTTAAAGAAGCGCACTAGACACTGGTGAAGCCAGGGGTGATCTGGATCTATAGCATAAGCCCTCTTTACTGACTGCAGCATTAACAAGAACTTGTCTGGAAAACAAAAAAAGCAGATGTTAACCTCAAAATCATCTTTGCTGAAGTCATGAACTAGCAAACATTATTTGGGAAAAGGAAAAGCTTCTCAAGATATACACCATCCAGGCATAACATTATGACCGGTGGTGTAAATAACATTATCTCTTCATCATGGCACCTGTTAGTGTGTAGGATACATCACGCAGCAAGTGAACATTTTGTTCAAAAAATTTGCTCACAGATGTTAGAAGCAGGAAAAATGGGCAAGCGTAAGGATGTGAGTGAGTTTGACAAGGGCCAAATTGTGATTGCTAACCGGCTAGTAATCAGTATCTATCAAAAGTAGTCCAAGGAAGGAACAGTGGTGAACCCGCGACACTGTCATGGAAGCTCATTGATGCACGTGGGGAGCGAAGGCTGGCCCGTGTGTTCAGATCCAACAGATGAGCGTAACTCAAACTGCTGTTAATGCTCGACAGGTCAGAACTGTTATTGCAGAAAAAGGGGGACCAACACAGTATCAGGCAGGTGGTCATAATGTTATACCTGATCAGTGTAGATGTCTGTGAAAGCCAGAATTTCACCAAAATTATCTGGTGGTCAGAGTTTAAAGGGAATCTGAACTACATTTAGACTGATACCATATACCAGTCGTTTGTAGAGGCTCAGTCAATGAGCAAGTAAGTAAATGAATGTGTGAGGATAAAAATGACTACAGTATCTCACAAAAGTGAGTACACGCCTTACATTTCAGCAACCATTTCAGTAAATCTTCTCAAGGGACAATACTATAGAAATGACTATATTTTAGATTGCAGATTGGACCTCAGTACAGATTTACTGTCCTCTAAAAATAACTCAACATACAGCCATTATTGACTAAATAGCTAACAGTAAAAATGAATACACCCTAAATGATAACAGCTGTATGACGTGTGACCATGCAAAGACACATGTAATATTTATTATTTTCATGTTTTTTGTCTGCTTGACAGGACACATTTGTGTATCTTGTGCTTTGAATACAATTCTCTCATACTGACCACTGGATGTTCAGCATGGCACCTCATGGCAAAGAACTCTGAGGATTTGAGAATTAGAATTATTACTCTCCACAAAGATATATATCCAAGTTTCATTTCTATAGTGCTGTAGCTTTAACAGATATACTAAAATCGTTGCTGAAATGCGAGGGGTGTACTCACTTTTGTGAGATGTATGTGTGTATGTAATGACCTTCCCTTTTAACTAGCTGTGCTTGGCATCACCACTAGAGGGCACTAGAATCGACATATTTTTTATTAAGATTATTAAAGATTTCAGCATTAGTATCCCTTCAGCAAGCAGAACAAAGTTTGTTTGTTTTCACGCATTTCTTTGGTAAAATGTTGATTAATTTGAATGTTAAATGTTTAGTTAATGCAGTGGGAGTTTGTAAATGTTTGGTTGTTTATTTTCGTTTATTTGTTTTCCTTGTAGTTTTACAGTGCCATGGTGCTGTGATCTTATTGTTATGGTGCTATGAGGTCAATCAATTGTTGAGATGTATGGAGAGGATTTACAATGAATACATCAGTAATAAGGTTTTGTTGCATCCGACAACTTGGTTATACCTAAAGGGCTCAAACCAATGCAGCATGGTGCAGGTTAAACTGTCATTTCCCTTGAGACTTGTAATTTAAGTGTACAACTATTAAATAACTACAATCTATTTAACGTAGTTCTAAACTACACATTCTCTACCTTTTCTGAAGTAGATCTCAAAGGCCAGAAGATGAGTCTCGATCCTGTTCTTCACCAGGTTTTTTAAAGGAATCAGGAACTTCACAGCCTCATCTAATGGGTTTTCCACCTGGACAGAGAGGGCAAACGCAGAAGAGAAAAATATATTCAGTTAATAAAAAGTAATAAATAAATAATCCCTTTTTTTTCTTGGCACCATATCAACTTCAATGGTTATGGTCATGGTGAAAGCTTGGTTTTGTTATAAAATTAGATAAATGTTTTTAAATAAGATGTTTAAGATGACTTTTTTCTAAAAACTTTATTATTATGTTTGGGTTCATTTGCTTAAAATCCTGTTTAAGAGTGTCAACAGAGTTAAACAAGTTTCTTCAAGTGCTATAAGTATCACAGTCCATCAAAACATGCTTAATGGACATCGGGGTTAGACAGGTTTGGTATTTTGGGGGATTTTCACTTGTTAGTAAAAATGTGTGTTCCAGTGCAAGTTCCTCTTTGGGTTTCTGAAAAACTCTATTGCCTGTTGTGCATGAGGTTTAAAAAAAATAAAAAATAAATAGGACCAAACACACAAGCCCACAAACCTTAGCCAGCTTTTCTGGTACAAGTTCCTCTTTGGGGCCTCCGATTTCCTCGTCATCATCCTCTTTCTTCTTCTTCTGGTTCTTCAGCTGCTTTTCTTTCTCAGCATTTTTCTTCTCTTCTTCCAGCTGAGCCTTTTTCTGCGCTCGCCGCTGCTTATTCCGCAGCTTCTTCAGCTCTTTGTCCGTAAGGTTCCCTATGAAAACATAACACTCCGTTAACACGATCACATGCAGTCCACAGGTTAATGTGTTTGTAGCATGTTTGTTAGAGGGCACGTTTTGTTACCGGTATCAGTCTGTAGCTCCTTGCTGTCGTCGGCGAGAGGGTTATCATGTAGGTTGAGGTAGATTTGGATGGCGGTGCTTGCAGCTTTGTAGTAGAACGGGTGCATGCGCAGCACGTCCTCCAGCTTTAATAGGTCTACATATGAGCGAAGAGTCATCTTCCGCATGCAGTACGTATGGAAGTCAAACTGATCGTCCGTTATCTCTACAAAGTGCTACAGAACGGAAGATGAACAACGGCAATGTTAATAAATAACCATCTTGCCAAAATATGTATTATTTTAAAAGCAGATATTAAAAATATTGTTTGGACACTTTTGCATTTTTCTAGAAATTGCAATCTCCATTTTTCTATTATTTCATTTACTGCAGAACATTTGTCAAAAAAAGAAATAAACAAAACGGTGACAGACCACCAGTTATTTTCATTAAAACACAATTTGGCAGCACAAAATTACAGACTTTAAAAAGGTAAACAACGTTCAAAAGCGCTCGCTTGTTTTCTTTAATTCGGCTTTTTGCTCACATTTATTTAACTACCCAGAAATTAGTTCGAGCACTCAGAGAGCCCAAAGAAAGCATGGAGTATGTGCCTCTTTTCTTTAAAAAAGCAACTCATGAGGCGTGTATATATAAAATACTTGTAATAAAATATATATATATTTTTTTAAAAACAGTGCACATTAATAAATTCACAACAGTATCATGTCGCTTAGAAACTGTTATTGTGTGAAGAAACACTAACTCACTCTCTCAATCTCGTGGCATTTTTTGAGTGCATCTCCATATTTCTTCATAGATTTATATGCCAGTGCACACTCGGTCTGAAACCACATACACTGCATCTCGTTCAGGTTCTCTACTGCTGACGCCCCCTCCTGGAGAAAAGAAAAAATCCGAAAGTAGACAAAAAAAATGGTACATTATTTAATAACATCTACAGCATTCAGTGTTTAAAAAAAATGTATTATTTAAAAAATAATCATCATCTATGGATCTGTTGTTGGTACCCGTGTGAATTTTGAGCACATCTCTTCCGCTTCTTTGACCAGGCCTGCTTTGAGCAAGTACTTGGCGCATTTGGAGTTAATGAAACGGTCAGCAGTGTCCAGAGCCTGAGCTTCATCCATCCAGCGAGCTGCTTCCCGTATGTTCCCAGCATGCTATAAGAAAGAGAGACCAAAATGGTCTAAACGTTATACTTCACAGATCCTCCTTCTTTTTCATCCAAGATTAAACACCAGAAAAGTACTCGCAATTTTTACAAAGCGACATTTCAAGAATCCTACAGAACTGATCACTATTAATACAGGAAATGTCCATGTGCAAACCTTATATATCTTGGCTTTGACTAGGAAAAGCTCAATGAGTGTTGGCGTGCTCTCTATTGCGGCGTTGATGTACTCTAGTGCAAGCGTCTGCTGCCCGATCTGATCGTAGTGCTGTGCCAGGAAGTACTGCACCCAGAGTAATGTGGTGGGGGGCTCCTCCTTCCCATCATCTGAATAACAGATAAGAAAAATGATCCAATCAGACACCACAACACACATGCAGTAACCAACTAGGAAACAGACTCTATATTCAGTGTTGTGTTTTTGGTTGTTGAACTTACCGTTTTGATTGAACATTCGGCAGCTATTTAAAGACGTTTCAAAACCTACTACTAATTCTTCAATTATTGACACCTGCAAATGAGAATAAGTGACACTTCAGACTTTTTGTACATTGAACTGCTTCATTTGATTGCTACCACCTCCCCTCTGCCAGAGTCTAAACGAACGGGGAAGTGTCGAGTGTAAATACAGTGGTAAGTTAACCTACGAGTGAATAAATGTACAAGTTTTCCGAGGTACGAGTCGTCACTCGATCGTTTTTTTGCTTTGTTACGCGAGCAAAAAATTGAGGTACGAGCTCGAGAAGCCGCCGCTAGATGGCGAAACGAAGCCAGAAAGCGAAGACTGTGATGAAAATTAAGATTAGCAAGGAAGAAAAAGTAAAAACTTTATTTTTAGGGATATGTAGTGTACAGGAGTGATAGCAAAAAACTAGTCTTCCATCCTCCTCCGCCTATCGCCTCTACCCTCCACCTACGCCAGCGTCTTCGTTAGCTCAAGTCGTCTCATCTCCAAGGTAAATACACTGCAAAAAACCTTATTATATCTTTACATACTCTTAATATTGTGTTTTTATACAATATTTGTTATTGAGAAATGTATTTTCTGAATTTAATACCATGAAACATAAAAAAATTGGGTGGCATTTTGAGGGTTGGAACGGATTTAGGGCATTTTAAGTATTTTTAATAGGGAAAATTGATTTGATGTGCGAGCAAATTGAGCTACGAGCTCGTCCACGTAACGAATTAAACTCGTAGGTCAAGGTACCACTGTACTGTGCGTGTGTGTGTGTGTGTGTGTGTGTGTGCATATCTATAATTCGGTGTAAACGTATGCTTAGCAAATACACCTTTGGGAATCAGAAATATATATTACTCTCAATATTAAAATGTATTTGTCACCTTAAATCAATTATTCGCAAACTTTTTTTTTCAGATAATTTATCCGCTTGGCGTTCGCCGATGCATGATCTGGTTGAAGGTGGAACAGTTTTTACTTGGTTGGTATTTTAACAAAATCAGAAACATATGTGGAAACATAATAAAAGCAGAATTAAATTTGCCAGACTTAAAACATTATACACCGACCAGGAATGACATTATGGCCACCTGCCTAACATTGTGTTGCTGCCAAAACAATCCTGACCTGTCTAAGATGAACAGAATTAACCTCGGCCGCCCGTGACCCTGTCGACGGTTCACCACTGTTTCTTCCTTGGACCAATTTTAATAGATTTTGACCTCTGCAGACTGGGAAAACCCCAGAAGAGCTGCAGTTTTGGAGATGCTCTGAACCAGTCGTCTAGCAGTCACAATTTGGCTCTTGGCAAACTCACGCAAATCGTTACTCTTGCCCATTTTTCCTGCTTCTAACATTATCTTTGAGGAGAAACTTTTTACTTGTTGACTAATATATCCCACTCACTTCGAGGTGCCATGATGAAGAGATAATCAGTTATTCAGTTCACTGGTCATAATGTTATGCCTGATCAGTGTATATTATTATTTGTAAATCTCATGGGTGACGAGCATGTAAATAGATTGTACGTTCTGAATCTTTTATGTTACGGTTTCTCACAGATTTATCGCCTTCAACAATTTGCTAAGCAGAATAAAGGAATCGGTCAGATGGCTAAAGAAAAACACAAGCACTTCTCACACCTTGTCTTTGTCTTGGTATAAGGGCTTGAGTGTAGTGAAAACCGGAGGACAGCCTTTGCTAAAGTTCAATCTTAAATACTTGTCGAGACATTCCCGAAACTTCTCACCTAAACGAGAAAGACATTTTGAAAAACATTTAAGACAACTATTAGAATCCTAGGAAATGTTTTGCAACAACCTAAAGCAGAATAAAAACCATGCACACCACACACAACAGCTGGACGGCTTACAGCTGGCATTACTTACCAGACAGGAAGTTGAGTGGTAGCCTGCGAGGCACCAAGCCTTTCGGGAACTTTACCCAGGCTTCCTCATAGATCTTTAGCATCTCATCTGTGGAGGCTGTAACACACACACACACACACACACACACACACACACACACACACACACACACATATATATGAGACACAGGTTGTATGTTAACAGTTTTCAGCAAGCTCTCATTTATCACTGTAGGAAATGCAAGTACCAGGTTTGAGAGCTTTTTCCAGGCCATGATAATAAGACCAGTTCTCCGGGTTTCTTTCCTGTAGTCTTCTGTACACATCTGCTGCCTCCTCACAGCGGCCCAGGTTTAGCAGCAGCTCACCTACATACACACGCTACCATTACAGAGTGCAAATACGTATCTTTGCATCGTTTCACTGATCCAGTATGCAGACCATCAACCTCTAGTGGAATATTCCAAGGCATTACTCATGCACAGGATCAAGAAAGTGGATAATATATCAAAAAGCCGAAACACAAATTCATAGTTCCTTTACTTCTTGTCTTTCAGGGCAGAGAAACAGGATTTACTGTTTTCCGCTACTCTGCATTCCCACCAGTCTGTTAGTCATCGATGTTAACTGTCACCCTCTGCATTTACCGACATACACGATCACAAGTGGCGATCCGATCCTCCGCACTTTCACCTGAAAACGTAGACAATCTGAAAATGTTAAAGTGTGTGTACCTCTGGTCTCTTCTACAGCCAGCTTGTCACAGATCTGTTTCTCGTAAGTAGTGAGGTGCTCCAGAGCCTCTTTGAAGAGTCCAGCCTCCCTTAGCACCTGATTCTGATACAGCAGCAGTTCACTGTACTCATAATCCACTTTATCTGGAGAAGTCTGCACATGTACGCACACACAGACAGACGGGGAGCAAGATAATAAAAGAATGTTAATAGATGCTGAACGTAGTATCATTAACGGTGATATTACTTCACGGCTGTAGATGAAATGGCTGCAATACGTCAGTGGACATCATCTGCGTTGTATAAATAAGGGTGGAAATGTGTTCGCTAACTCAGGGTTCCTACACCTTCAAAATTCCACACTTTTCCAGACTCAAACATGCAGACTTGGAAGAACCTAAAGATTTTT